>NC_056730.1:735039082-735081582 GCF_019279795.1 Protopterus annectens
AGGCCACTGTCAACCTGGGTCCCCAGGTCCCTGATAACCTCTTCTGTGCTTAGTGGATTGCCGCCTATATGGTTACTTGGGGTTAACTTGTTTTTCCCGAAGGGTATGACTATACATTTTTTGGCGTTTAACTTCAGGCCATGGCTCTGGCACCAGCTATCTGTTTCCGTGAGTCCCTTCTGAAGGATATCCGTGTCCGATGCACTTTCCACTATGGCGCCCAGTTTGCAGTCGTCTGCAAACTTTGTCAGCCAAAGTCCTCCCATGTTGGCCTGTACTTCTGAGAAGTAGATGCCGAACAATAGGAGGCCAAGGACCGAGCCCTGTGGGACACCACTTGTGACCGGCTTGGAGTCTGACATAGCGCCAGCAACTCTAACCCTGTGGGTTCTGTCCTTAAGCCAGTTTGCAACCCATCTTGTGACATATGGGTTTACATTTAAGCTGGTAAGTTTTTCTACAATACCCGAGTGGGGTATTGTGTCGAAAGCCTTTGCAAGGTCAAGGTAGGCTGTATGGACTGCCTTTCCCTCATCAATGGCCTTGGTGACTGTTTCGAAGAAGTTGACCAAGTTTAAAAGGCATGATCTGCCCTTGACGAAGCCAAACTGGGTCGGGTCCAATGTCTGCAAGTCCTCTATATCTTTGTTTATGAGCTCCATTATGATCCTCTCCATAGCTTTGCAGACTAGACTTTTTAAGCTTATGGGGCAGTAATTACCAGGGTCCGTAGAGGCACCGCCTTTGTGGAGTGGGACCACAGTTGCTGTACGCCACTCCTTGGGCACGTATCCTGTGGTAAGGCTGAGATTAAACAGCTGCCTTATGTGCGGGTTTAATTCCTCATTTAACTCGTGTAGCACACAGCCGGGGACACCATCCGGTCCCATTGATGCTGTGTTTTTAGCTTTAGAGAGAGCAGCTTTCACCTGCGCATTTGAGATGTCTGGGAGGCTACACTCCGCTGGGATAGTTATCTCTCCTTTAGGGGAGAGGGGTGAAGTTTGCACTGAACCTGTCTGCCAGTATGTTGGCAATGTTTGTGGGTTAAGTGACTTTTGTATCATTTTGGACTAATTTTGAGCATATCTGGGAGTTTCCACCCAGGTTCCTAACATAGCTGAAAAAGGCCTTATGATTGTCCTTTGAATCCATGGCAATTTTTCTCTCAAAATTGGCCTTAGTTGATTTTATGAGTGCTCGTATTTTTTACTAATAATGATCAGGGGTGACTTCCCTTTTATGGATTTTGTTCTATCATGTAATAGCTTTCTCCTCTTATTGTAAAGTTTGTTAATGGCTGGGGTCCACCAGACTGGACGTTTGCCCTTTGTGGAAAGAGTCTTGGTTTTATTTGGGATTGCCTGATCCATGCAGTCCTGGAGGTGTTCATAGAAGGCATTTGTAAGGGCTTCCGCAGCTTGGGTTGTGGTTTCCACTGGCTCAGGGGCCTTGAAGGATACCACACCAGTCTTGAGTAGTGTGAAGTTTGCTTTTGAGAAGTTCTTCACTGTGGTCTTTTTGTTTGGGGTGGGGCGGATGTGGATTTCCAGTGAGATTGGTTTATGATCAGATCTCACCAATGAGGATATACTTCCAGTGTGGAGCATTTTGTCCCCATGTTTGTGATAATGAGATCTAGTATATTTTCTCCTCTCATGGGAACAGTGACTAGCTGTTCCATGGCATTTGAATTTATGAACTCCAGGAACCGTTGGGCTAGAAAGTTAGGGCTTGAGTAATGTTCCCAGTCTATATTCGGTAGTTGAAGTCACCCAATATGATGGTGTTTGGAGATACATTTATACCCTCCAGTGTCTTCAGGAAGGCTGTGTGGGGTTCCTGAGTTTGAGAGGGTGGCCTGTAGCATGCTACAATTTGTAGAGCAGTTTTGCCTATGGTTAGTTGCACCTGGATGGTTTCTGAAGCTTCGTGCATTGCCACCAACCTGGAGGTGTGAGTATCCTTTATGAATATGGATACACCCCCTCCTTTTGTGGTGTGGTCCGGGTTTTGGGGCCGGAACGCATGATATGAGGTAAAACCTAATAGTTCCAGGGTGCTCTCAGGAGCCTTGAACCAGGTTTCAGTTACAGCACAGACATCGATGTTCTCCATACTGAGAAGGGCCTCGAGTGCGTGCATTTTGAGATTTAGACTTCTGGCATTGAGCAGCATTACCCTCAGTTTCTTCCCATTTTTGTTTTCTAGGGTGGTAGGTTTAGAATTTGAGCCTTGCCTAAAAAGGCACTATGGGGTGGCAAGAGCCTTAGCCAATATCCGGAATCCCAGGGTGACAGGTGCAAGCCGCCCTTGCAGCAGCGTGGCTTGTCAAGCATGTCATCCCAGGCAGACAGACACTGGATCCCCTTTGAATGACACCAGACATTAAGCCAATTGTTAAAGCTGATCATCTTGTCTCTATATTGTGGCATCATTCTTGGTGAAGGAAGGATACTGCTCAGGGTCAGGGTCATACTTGCCTGGGCTACATAATCAGAGAGCTCCTCTATGTCTCTTTTCATGTAGTCCAGGGAGGTACGTCTCAGGTCGTTCACACCAGCATGGACAATGACTGTGTCATATTTGTACCTGCCGTGGAGAGACCTGAGTGCTTGTGTTATGTGGCGGATTCTAGTGCCCGATAGACAGCTTACTGTGACCCTCTCCTTGTTCAGCCTGGTGAGTGGGACGTCAGTGTGTCTGACTATGGAGTCACCTATGACAAGTATGTTTGGTGTTGTATTTGGCCTTAAGGGCTGTGACTGCTTTGCACACTGATTTTGTGGTTTATGTGTTGCTTGTGGGGTGTCTTGAGGTAGCAGTTGTTTGGGTGTCTGCTTTGGAGGCCTCTGCTGTTTAGGTAAATTTTACTCAGAGCCTCCGAGTATGTCTTTGTGTGTTTATGTGTTTGATTCAGTGGTGTGGTAGCATTATGTGAGGCTGGTTTTGTGGTGTGTGTAGTTTCCTTCTCCTCCTGTCTGGTCTTGCCAGTCCTGAGTTGAGAGAGCTCAGCCTCCAGTTTGGCTAAGTAGCTGCATCTCTCAAGTATTTGTGTTATGTGGGAGGAGGAGAGGGTTGTCTGTGTACATGAGGCAATTGTAACATTGCCTCAATATTCCCAGATTCACCAACTGGGCAGGAGAGGATGCCAGCATCTGGCCCTTGACATGCTAGAAAATTAAGAAGTTAGGTATGAGACTGAATAAGAGAGGACTTAGTAAGGAAGTGGGTACTCCTGGGGGGGTTTCACAAGTGAGGGACTTTGTATAATATAGAAGTGACAAGTGCTGAGCTTTTTTTTCTTTCTTTTTTTTTTGAGAAAAAAAAACTTTTAGGAACAAGTGCTGCGCTTTTTAGTCAAGGGATATACTGTTTAGGTTACTAGTAGAGCAGTTCTAAGGGAAAAATGAAGAACAGACTTTATGGAGCCAGAAAAAGTTTAACCTTGTTAAACCAGCGCTGCCCGATGCTGTTCTAGTGGCAACTCCGCGCTAAAGCGTGCTTTATAGCAGGGGGCTGGAAAAGGCAGGAAATTACCCAAAATGGCCACTGAACTACAAGTTACTGTCTTAAACCACTCCTCTGAGGACAAACAGGCAGCTCAGTACTCCCCACTCCCACTGGTGAGTAAAGAAACTTCCCCCTGACCAAACAAAGAAAATGGAGAAGTACAGGAACCAAGACAAAGCCCAGGGATCAGCAAAATCTGATCACTGGAACAAACTAGCCAGGAAAGTTAGGAGAACAAGAATATTTTTTTGTTTTTTCAAGTTTTTTTCACAGACAGAACAGAAAACACAATAAATGCTTTGCTTTTCGATTAAATGCTATCAAATGCTAGTACACTTGAGTGTATTAGCCTGTAGTTTAACTTTTAAGCAAACAAAGTTATGCTAAGGTTTATTGTTCTGTTGTACTCAACCATTGTTCCTGAAAGAGTTGCCCATGACTTCATTGTAAAGTGAATTTCTAATGCTTGTAAATTCATTCAATCATTGTCTGTACTTCTATTATTTCAGGTGGGTGATGATTCCATACAGCAGGTCCCAGGTGGGAGAAAGCTTTTTCACCTATTATTTTAAATGGCTGTTGTATGAGGATTAAATTAATGATTTGTACTGCCCCTGAGGGAGTACATTTGTTCCTTATTTGGAGATATCTTCTTAGAGTAGAACAATTAACATGTCTTTATGATCTGAAACAGTATGCAGAAGAGACATGTGGTTTTGTGTCTGACTGGGAGCTATTGGGCATCCTTTATTAGCTAGAGTAATAGGTATGGGAAATGGCTGGAAGAGCAAATCTGAAAATTTTGTTCTTTGTGATTTGTATTCTCTGTGTGTTGTATGATGAAGGGAGGATAATTGTTGGTAAGCAATATTCAAGCTTAGGTAGCAGTACATGTTATTACTGGTAGATGAGGAAGTTTTGATTGTGAAGCAAATAACATCATATTTTTGTTTTTTAGGCTTAATGAGAAGTTTGTTGGTATGGGTCTATTTATCAAGATCAGAGACATTCTTTTGTTAATTAGTTTGGAGGCCTGAATGAATTTTGTTTATTGGAAGAAGACAGAGATAATTTCTCATGTAATGTTACCTTAGTGTTGGAGGATCTTCAGTAAGGCAACTTTTGAACAGAGAAAATGGAAGTGGTCCAAGAACTGTGCCTTATGGCATACTGTTATTGCGTGCTCCTTTGGCAGGCTTCTGATGACGTGAGATAGTGACAGCTGTACCAGGGGGAGTTGGGCATTGCATGTGTAATACATGCCAGCCTAGCTAGCTGGAGTTTTGTAAAGAATTATATGTTATTTAAATATCAAACTGATTTGCATAGATGCTTGTGTTAAAATGTATGTGTAAAGTTGATTGTGTTAAAAATGTATCAACAGTGGGTCCTGCTGGACAGAAAAAAAATATGCATGTATGTCAGACTATATTGTTGTAACTGATGAAATGCATATATTTTAACAGAGGATACTGGAAGGGAAGGGGTTAAGCTCAGCCCAGCTAACCTTAAGTGGAAAAATAGCCCGAAATTAAATGACAGGTCTGAATACAGCCAGAGACATAATGTCTGTGAAAAGCCTGGGCTGGGATCCTGCTCTGTTGTCCTTAGTGGTGAACTAATAGCTATTCTGGGTGCCAGAGAATGACGTGTTAGTTTCTGCAGGAAGGGTGGAGGTGTTGGAATTGTTTTACAGTTTCCAGATGCTGTAATAAACCTTCGCTAAAGTTCTATGTGTGTATTGTGAAACATTAGTGAAACATTAGTGCCAGAACCTGGCTTAATTTCTAGTGAAACAGTAGTATGGGAACCACAGAGTCAGGAGACCAGATGTGATGTCATTCTGTAGCCAGCACTGAAATTGTATTTGAACACTAGTGAGAGATGTGAAGAGTACAATCTGTTTTTGGACCTAACAAGACACTCATCCACTTTCATCTTACCTTGCTTTAGTAAGTAACTAGAAAACAGTAATTCTTCAGTCAGTTAAAAAATATTGAGATTAGCTAAATGTTGTTTTTTTTCTGTATTTGTCTGAGTCTTTCCATTTGTGTTGTTTTTTTATATTTCCTGTGAATAAAACTCTGGTGTTTATAGTAAATAGACACTCAGTATTTTCATGTTTTTTTTTTTATTATTTATTATTAAATATAATTAAACCTTTCATTGTGGCTGTTTTTTAGAAAATATTTAACCTTTGAGAGTACTAGCATTTATTTAGTGGTCATGTGGCTCCACATTCCTGAAAGTCTTGCTGCTTGGTTAAACACTACCATTTGTTGTTGTTGTGCCTTTTGGCTTTTCCTGGTTAGGGGTTGCCACAGCGGAACTCCGGTCTGCTAATGATTGGCAGTAGATTTTTACGTGCCAAGTTGCCGGCCCTGATGCACAACCTTCAACGAAGGTATGCCCATTTACGCATGTCTCCACACAGAAGATGCTCTAGCTGAGAATTGAACAGTTTGACGTCTTACTGTGAGGCGACAATGCTACCGCAGCACCACCACTGCAGTATAAGTAATAATTCTAATAAGTCTAATTGGGTACCCTGTTAAGATCCTTATCGTAACTGGCTTTGAGTGTTCTGTTGGCAGCAAATCTACTTTATAGTCTGGGCGGAGGTGGCAGAGTGGGTAAGCTGTACCAGCCTTTCCCAGGTGTGTGTGTGTTTGTGTGTGTGTGTGTGTGTGTGTGTGTGTACATGAAAATCAAATCTCAAAGAGAGTGTGTCTGACAGCTACATTGAACAGGGACACAGAGCACTGATTTCATAGACAGGGTGATAGAGGACGAGGCTTGCAACACCTGGCTAAGGACTCAGCTCTATAGTGGTCAGTGGGGAGTCTTATTTGGGGTCTGGAGGAAAAAGCCCAGCCCCAGGTCTGGAGTGTGCATTCCCTGTGTGCTCTTAAGGGAAATTGTACATAGTGCAGAGGACTACATATGAAAATATTGTGTGTATCTATTTTTCACACAATGAGTGTTCCCCTCTGATGGCAGTGGTAAGGATTGAGGTTCCTTGATTTCTGGCCCTGAGAAGGAACATCACAAGGCTAATGTTATTACAGAATACATGAGATGTTCTTTGGTATTGTCTCCTAACCTTAATATTTTTAGTCTGTATAGCAGTAAACTGTTATTGACAATTTTAAATGCTATGGTCATAGCAATGATTAGGAATCCATTCTTAATATTGGTGTAGTTACTACTGGTAACAGTGAGTAGGGCTGTGATGGTGTCAAAACATTCTGAAAGCCATGCTGACAGCCACATAGTGTGCCATAACTATTAATGTGTATGAATATCTGAATATAAAAAAAATTTTATAGAGCAGAGATTAGAGATAGGTCTGTAGTCTTTTAAATCCTTGGAGGAGGAAACCATTGAGAGATAAACTAAAGATGTGGGCGGGTGGGTAGCATTTTTGAGAGCGGTAGTGTGTACTGAGAATTTATTAGAAGTAGTGGAGATTATATTCTGCAGTAGCTTTCTGTTTTGTATTTCTAAGAAGTAAAAAGCGGCAGCATATTCTGTTAAGGTATAGAGTTTTGGAGACCTGCCAATAGGTTCATAGGTAGGTACTAAGCTACCAGCCCAAGGGCCTATGTAAGCCTAGCCAACAAGGTTCCCTGACTTACACCACCCAAGAAAGTTAATTTCCTGTGCCCCTGTCGAGCAGAGCCACAGAAGTGATCCCCGGGGTGTATTTCCAATTTCCCATCCACTCATCAAGATTTTTCTTGAAGAGTGCTAATGAGGAACTTTGCTTGACATAAATTGGTAGCTTGTTCCCAAGTATAGGAAGTCTCTGGGACAGGAATCTATCCCTCCAACATGTCCTGTTTATTGTGGTGACAAGGTTTAGGTCCCCAGAGTGTATAGCTTAGAGAGATTGGGATTTCTTAAGGTGTAGCATGTCCAACAGCTCTAGGTTTAACATACTTTACATGTTAGGCAGATCTCCTTGGAGTAGGTGATATGCTACAGAGTAAAGCTGGAGTTTTTTGAGACAGTCAGTTTGGGGCATCTGTTTGAGGCCAGTAATCCTCTTTGTGAGATACTTCTGTGGCCTTTCCAGCTGGTGCAGATGTCTTGTGAGGTACATTTCAAAAGGGGCATTGTACTCTATAATGGGTCTAATAAGTGCAGAGTAGAGCGGAACAATGACCTCTTTTTTTCCTGGATGAGAACCCTTTTCTGATGAGGTGTGCCACATAGAAGGATTTCCTGATTACTGTAGCGATGCGATTATCAAAGGAGAGACTACTGTCCACCTGGGTCCCAAGGTCTCTTATCACACATTCAGCATTAAGTAGGCTGCCGTTTATGTGGTAGTTCATAGGTACAGAGTTTTTACCAAAGGGAATGACAATGCACTTTTTAGCATTGAGCTTGAGGCCATGCATCTGACACCAGGCATCTGTCTCAGTGAGGCCCTTCTGTAGGATGTCCACATCATTTGGGGACTCGACTATGGCTCCTAGTTTGCAGTCATCTGTGAACTTCATTAGCCAGAGGCCTTCTGCATTAGCCCGTACTTCAGAGAAATAGATACCAAACAGGAGAGGTCCCAGGACTGAACCCTGTGGTACTCCACTTCTCACTGGTTTGAAGTCAGATTTGGAGTCTGCAACTTTTACAGTGTGGGTTCTGTCAATGAGCCAGTTGGCAACCCATCTTGTGATATAAGGATTTATACCTAGTTTGGTGAGTTTAGCTATAATTCCAGAATGGGGGATGGTGTCGATACCTTGGCGAGGTCAAGATAGCCTGTGTGAACCACCTTACCCTCGTCTATGGCTTTTGTGACTGCCTCAAAGAAGTCGATCAGGTTCAGAAGGCATGATTTGCTTTTCACAAACCCGAACTGGGTGGGGTCCTGAGTTTGGAGGTTACCATGTCTTTGTTTATGAGTTCCCTGATGATACATTCCATGGCCTTGCAGACCAGGCTCATCAGGCTAATAGGGTGATAGTTCCCAGGATCAGTGGTGGCTCCCCCTTTGTGGAGTGGGATAACTGTTGGTGTGCACCATTCAGTGAGCACAAAGCTTGATATGAGACTATGATTGAACATGGTGCTTAGGTGGGGAGCCAGTTCATTCTGAAGTTCATGTAAAATGCAGCCTGGGATGTTGTCCAGTCCCATGGATGCTGTGTTTTTGGTTTTAGAGAGTGCAGCTTTTACCTGCATAGATGTGATTACAGCGACTCTGCATTCTTCCTGTATAGATATGGGCCCTTTAGGGGTGAGAGGGGGGTAAAGTTAGCACTGAACCTATCTGCCAGGATGTTGGCAATATCAGTTGGTTCTGTAATTTTCATGCCATTGTGCTGTAACTCAGAGCAGATCTGGGTGTTGCCAGTGAGATTCTTGACATAGCTATAGAATGCTTTGTGGTTGCCCTTAGAATCAGTGATGATTTTGTTTTCATAGCTAGCTTTGGAGGATCTTATAAGGGATCTCAGCTTCTTACTGAGGCTGACCAGGCAGCTCTTCCACTCATGGGATTTTAATCTCTTTTGCAACAGTTTCCTCAAGTATATGTACTTTATATATTGCATGGAATTTTGTTTGTTTGTCTTGATTTATTTAGTTTAAAGTGGAGCTTTTCTCCCCGGGCCTCTACTGAAAATGGACATGTATCCAGTTAGACTAGCCCGGTCAACAAATGTAAAATAAATAAAATAAAAATAAATAAATAAATAAATAAGTTTCTTCCTTCTGTTGTAGAGTTTGTTTATGGCAGAGGACCACCAGATTAGCTTCCTTTTTTTTGGAGGATAGCGCCTTGGTTCTGTTTGGGATAGCACGATCCATGCACTCATGTAAGTGCTTACAGAGTGCATTTGTGTAGGATTCAGCAGTCATAACTGTACTGTCCATCTGCATGGGTGTCATGAAGTTTGCCACTTCTGTCTTAAGAAGCATGAAGTTGGCTTTGGAGAATTTTTTCCATGGTTTCCTTAATGGTGGGTGGGGGTGGGATACGGATATCTAGGGTGATTAGCTTATGGTTGGATCTGACCAATGAGGAGTTGATTTCAGGTGTGGAACACCGGTCACTTATGCTGATAATGACTAGGTCTAGGATATTGTTGCCCCTGGTGGGGGTGTGGATAAGTTGATCCAGGACATTGGAATTTATGTATTCTAGAAAGCGTTGAGCGAAGGAGTTGGTACATGAGTAGTTTTACCAGTTAATGGTGGGGTAGTTGAAATTGCCCATTATTAAGGTGTTTGGTTGAACCCTAATATTGTCTAGTATATCAAGAAAAGAGGAGTGGGAATCCTGGGGCATGGTGGGAGATCTGTAGCAAGCTACAATTTGGATTGCAGTTTTGCCCAGAGTTAGTTGCACTTGGATAATCTTGGATGCATTATGCTGCGCAACTAGCCTGGAGGTGTGGATATTCTTAATGAATATGGACACACCTCCACCTTTGGTGTTCTGGTCCAGGTTAGATGACCGAAAAGTGTGGTATGAGTTATAGCCTGGTAATACAGGGGTGCTGTCTAGAGCCATGAACCAGGTCTCAGTCACTGCACAGATATCAATGTTCTCCATTTTAAGGAGTGCTTTGAGTGAGTCCATTTTGATATTTAGACTTCTAGCATTGAGTAGCATTACCCTCAGTTTTTGTTTGCCTGTTCCTCTTATGGTGGTGAATTTGTCATTTGCACCTTGCCTAAAAAAGGCACTATAGGGATGGCAAGAGCTTTAGCCAGTGTCCGGAATCCCAGGTGTGACAGGTGCAGGCCATCTCTGGCAAAGCATTGTAGTCTGTCGATCATGTCGTCCCAGGCAGACAGATACTGGATCCCCTTAGAATCACACCAGAAGCTTAGCCAATCATTGAAGTCAATAATTTTGTCCTTGCACTGCAGTATCATTCTGGGCGATGGCAGGATACTACTCAGGGCTAGGGTCATACCTGCCTGGGCTACAAGATCGGAGACCTCTTCCATGTCTCTTTTCATGTAGTCCAGGGAGGTACGTTTCAGGTCATTCACACCAACATGGACAATGACAGAGTCATATTTGTACTTGTTGTGGAGTGGCCTGAGTGCTTTGGTTATGTGGCGGATCCTGGCACTCAACAGGCAGTTGACAGTAACCTTCTCCTTGTTTAGCCTGATGAGTGGGACATCAGTGTGCCTGAGTATAGAGTCACCTATGACTAGTGTGTTGGGTACTTTGGTTTGCCTTATGGGCTGTGGTTTATTGGCACACTGAGTCTGTGGGCTATGTGTCATTTGGGTTGTGTTGGGGTGTGGAGGTTGCTTGTGTTTCTGCTTTGGAGGTCTCTGTTGCTTGAGCATATTGTTATTGAGAGCCTCTGTGAATGTTTTTGTGTTTCTATGTGCGGATTTTGGGACTGTGATGGGTGTGGTGCAGTGCAGTTGTTTACCTTCTCCTCTTGATTGCCAAGTTCAGTCTTGGTTGGAGAGAGCTTTACCTCCAGTTTGGCAAGATAAGTGCATCTCTCACAGGTTGTAGTGTTGGGTGGTAGAAGGAGAGGGCTGTCTGTGTACATGAGGCAATTATTACATTGACAGGAATGTTACCATTCAACAATTCACATCTAACTGACTAGAATAAGGTAGTACACCTTGTATGTGCTCACGGAGAGCTGCTTACCTTGAAAAGTAGTGTAGATTTACACTTTTTACTGCAGTTTTTAAGGATACCACAGCTGTGAGTCACATTGTAAGCAGAGGCATGAGCAGACAGACTGAACTGAGGTAAACTTCTTTCAAAAATGCTTTCACACATTCTCAGATGAGAGTGTAAATCTATGCCATTTAGCAATGTTAAAACAATGGTAGCTCTACCATAAGAAAAAAAGCAGGGCACTGGATTAAAAAAGTAGGATGGAATAATAATATGCATAGAAGGAAACCGTGGGATTTTTGGAAATTGTTTTAAAATGATGGTGTGCTAACAATGAGCACTTGGAATCATGTTGACTTTCCAAATGGCTTTCACTTTTATGTTATTTGGTTAAAAAGAAGATGCCAAAAAACACTTTCTCCAGCCATAAACAACCCTTGACTTATATATATATCAACTCAAAGGTTACACAACAGTAGGGAAAATTGTAATCTCAAGGAGCACCAGATTTTGGCTTCATCCATTACATCTCGCAGGAGCACCATTCGATAGCAAGCAGTTTGGTGGATTGACACGTTCCTGAACATTTCATCCAAAAACAGACATTGTAAAAACTAATTTTGTAGATAAAGATGAATTTGAAGGTAATTGTCTGTGCATAAGGAAAGCCAGCAACGTGTCTGCTTAATCACTATCCACATCTTTATATTAGTACAGTAATAAAGGCATGGGTCTGCAATCTGATTTTCTTCTCTTGAAGAGACAATTTTTATATCTGTAGTAGCTGACACCTCTGAAAAGCAAAGGTTCATTTATTATAACAGATGCCAAGTTAACTAGCTGATTTGAAATTGTTGACTAACTAAGCTTCATTTTTTTCAAAAATTAATCACATCCGCCAGTCTTAATCTATTTATTTTTAGTTAAATTGATAAGCCATTGAATTATTTATGAACATGGTTTAAAATGTAATAATATACTATGGGATTTTTTGGCATGGTTTAAAATGTAATAATATACTATGGGATTTTTTGGCAGTTTGTGTAACCACCATACATCCTGTGGCATACAGCTGAAAGACTGTTGGAGCACATGTTGTGATGCCGACTTGCATAATGACAAATGAAAGTTTAGGATAGAGGAATAATGCTATGAACTGCTAACAAACATCTTGTATTTCAAAGTTTAATTCCTTCAGCCTTCCTTTAGTCTGTCAGTTAGGTCAGAGTATTAAGGTTATAGGCTGTTAATGAACTGCTTCCTGTGGTAAAGGGTTTGATTCCCTCAATCTCCATTTGCCTACTGTGAGACTTTGAGTAAGTCACTTAACCAGACAGTGCTCTAAGGCAATTCAGAAATTGGCTTAGAATTCTGGATTGTCTCCTGGACTACATGCCTAGTAACTACCTATGAAGCTGTAGTAACTTAGGTACAGCCTAAAGTTCACCAAGCAGTAAAGATCCTCGCAAGTACGGCAAGTGCACAGGCCCAATAAACTGGAAGTATATACGAAAAGTAAAGGTCAGCACCAAAGGTGGTTTAAATAACTAAATTTTTATTTAACCATAAACACCAAAAGGGCAGGGTAAAAATCCTTAAACCCAACAAAATTCAACCAGACCGGTTTCGGCTGAGATAGCCTTCCTCAGTGTTAAGCAACATATAGTCACATTCCAGAATTTATACAAATCCATTAATTAGATACACTTGGTTATTGGTTAATCACAAATGATCATTTAATCCAGGCTGAAAAAGCCCACCTAATTTGATAATCCATTTCTTCTCCTTAGCATTAAGAATAGTATGCCACCCAGATTTATTAATCCTGTCACCCACTATCTTATCAATAACAGTAAATATGTAAGAGGCATTAATATGTTTAAGTGTATGCTTGTGTAAGGCATTTGATTGTCTCTTGTTCCTAATATCGCTCAAATGTTTGCGAATTCACAAACGTAATGGCCTAGATGTTTGGCCAATTTAAAAGGCAGAACATGTACACATTGCCAATTATATGACTCAGTCTGACACACAACTGGCTAGAAACTTAATATCATAAACCAACGGGGTATTCCTACTACTAAACTGTTTAGTTTTATTCACTCTAATGCAGTGTGTACAATGGCCACAAGGTACACAACCACATACTATCTCCCCTGTAATGGTATGTTGTTGTTGTATGATGGGTGCCTCCTTTAGGTGCTTGTAATGACTGAAATAGGAACCAAGTGTCCTCCCTCTCCGAAAAGAAAATAGGCATTTATTGCCTAAGATATCAGATAACCTATGGTCTGATAGCAGTACGTTCCAATGCCTATTAATAATATCCATGAATGCCCCTGTGTTCCATCCATATGTGGTGACTAGCCACAAATCCAATGTCTTATCAGATGAATGCTCCTTATATGACAACAGGTCCTTCTTATCCTGGCTGGAAGCCCAATTACTGGCAGAAATTATATTGCCATGTTTATAACCCCTATTTTGGAATCTTTGTACCAAATCACTCCTATATTGCTCATATTTTTCCATATTAGAGCAAACACATTTAACCTGAAGAAATTGTGATTTGGGGATATTTCTAATAATGTGTTGTGGGTGAAAGTTGGATGCATGAAGTAAAGAATTATGTTGTGGGTACTTCTGAAAAATGTCACTATCTAGGGTGTTGTTTTCCTTCCTTGTAATAAGGACATCCAGAAAAGTAATCTGGTCTGTATGGTAATGGACAGTGAATTGGATTCCCCACTTATTCCCAGTGAAATATTCTACAAATTCCAAAAGGTATGTGCTGTCCTCTCTCCAAACCAACCAACAGTTGTCCAGGTAACGCCTCCAAATATAAATTTCTTCCAGGTACAAATTATGTGCAGGTTCATAAATAAGATGGTCCTCCACATAGGCCACAAATAAATCAGTGTAAATGGGGGCAAAGGATGCCCCCATTGCTGTACCCTGTATTCGCCAATAACATTGGTCCTGAAAAAATAGAACATTCTTAGTTAACACATGCTCTGCCAAGCAAACCAGAAATGTATTGAATCCAGGTTGAAAAAGTTCACTTTTCTCCAACCAATATTGTAATGCACAAAGACCAGCCCAGTTTGGAATATTAGTATAAAGGGCCATGACATCAAGTGTACAAAGGAGCCAACCCAGTTCTAACTGCATGTCAGAAATGATACCTAAAAATTGGGTGGTATCCTGTATACGTGTTCTAATAAATTTCAATAGTGGTTGCAAATATTTAGCTAGGAACTGTGAAAGTGGTGCGGTAAGTGACCCTCTGCCTGATACATAGGGCTAACTGGTGGATTGTTTAGATCCTTGTGTATTTTAGGTAAGAGGTAAAAATACTGCGATTTAGGATCCTGGACCGCTAAATGGTATACAACGGACTTCATAATAACACCTTCCCTCCTAGCTTGTTTCAAAAAAGCATTTATTTGTATCTTAAACCTAAAAGTAGGGTCCAGTGGCATTAACATGTAGTACCGACCATCCCTCAGTTGCTTTTGGGCTTCATTAAAGTACATCATCCAGTCCATAAGCACCACAGCTCCTCCTTTATCAGCTGGTAGCGCCACTATATTCTTATTATTCTTTAAGTTAGAAATCACCTGTAATTCAATCTTTGAGAGATTATGCGGTGATATACAGTGTTCATGAGCATGAAAATGTAAATCTTTCAAAACACTAGACTGAAAGGCCACCACCTGCTGTTGCATAGGTTTGATGAAAGGGGATTTATGAAATTTAAAAGAATTAGCATTAGTGTTAGAAGTTTCACCATCAAAAAACAATCTTAAATTAAGTAAACGACAGAAGGATACTACATCTTGTGCCAAAGAATCTTCAGATACAAGAAATCCCAGTACAAAACTTAGTCCTTTATTGAATACCCACATTTCTACCTCAGAGAGAGGAACAGATGAAATGTTCAAAACATTACAAGTATTCTTTATTTTTGTACCATTAGCTTGAGAAGACTCTCGAGATCCCTTACTACCCCTATGTTTTCTGCCTCCTCTATGTGTCTAGGCCCTAAAGGGGCATCCACATTCCGTCTCTTGGGGATAGGTGATTCAAGAGTGAGACTGCTATCCACATCCATGGCCGAGGAAGAGTCCTCACCGGATGTGTTACTGTCCCCCCCCCCTCTAGATTTCTTTAAGATTGATTTCAGTCTTTTCCTTTTCAAAATGTGGGTTCTAACCTCTGCCTGACCAAATTTAACTTGTTTGTATGATCCAAATGGTTTTCCCTAATCATAATCTCCCATATCATGGTTACATTTTTTGATTTTTTTTTTCTTTTAACTGTTTCTCCAAATTGACATATTCTGTACTGAGTTGGTTCAAACATGTTTGGTAGCAGGACAAATCCTCATTCTAGTTTCCTCACATAACGACCCTACGTCTGTAATATGTTGGTCAACTGTACATTCATAAAAGGCTATTAAAGCCTCAGCAAAGCCCATCAAGGCCCTTTGTTGAACTTGGGCCCATTCCTCGGCTAGTTTATCATCAATACTGTTCACTACGGGTTGTATTCTAACCCGCAGCCCCTTAGGGTAATCCCTTTTAACTGATAGGCTTTAAAAAGTTTCAAGTGCTACACATTAGTGCGCAATGTTTTCATGCTCTTGGTAAACTTTTAAAAAACCTGAATACAACTATTCACTGGGTCATTGATGTTTATATCCATATTTGGATTATCTATAGCCCCTAATCCAAAAATCAGTAGGTCATCCTTATCTGATGACAAACCTATCTGTATTGAAACCAGATCCATGATAATCCTAATCAACTTGATATCTAAATAATAAATTATTTTGGGTTAAACCCTGTATATGGTAGAAACTTATCCTGGTACTTTAAAAATAAATGACAAACATGTAAATCCCAATAAAAATTGTTACAGAATTCCCCCCAATGAGGGATGACTATCTTGGTTCAAAACTAATGGGACTTAGAAACAAGAAAAAAATATAATAATTTTGACTCAAGCAATATACTGTTCAGTTGCAAACCACAAAATCCTGTGCAATTAACCAAAAATGAGCAATATTAATCCTGATATAATTAGGAAGAACAATAATAGCCTCTGCAGTTAGCATAAAATATGAACCTTTAAAACTCCGCAGTGCTACATTCCCCTATATCATCAATTACAAAACACAAATACTGTTTATTTGCAAAAATGTGGTAAATATAACCAAAAACAGTATCATACCTGATGTTATTAGTGAGAACAATAATAGCCCCTGCAAATAATACCTTACATGAATGTAAAAAACAGCAGTGCTATGTTCCCTTATACCAGCAGTACATCCTGATGTTAACAGTAGGGTTGCCACCTTTACAAATGGCCAAAGTGGGACATTTTCGGGACACACATCAGATTTTACAGGCTGACACATACTCACAGTCAGTACAAAGGATAGAACTTAACTTTTTTGAATAAATAAAAGCTTATTCTTGTAGCATTTTAGTTGCTTATTCTGTTTCTTGTAACATTTAGGTATTTTAGATACAGAATAACTGTTTTATGCAACTATTACATAAAATATGGGACATAATTATGTCCTACAATCTCAGGACATTTGCCATTTTTAATATTTTTTTGTCAGGACACAACTGCCCAAAGAGGGACTGTCCCTTGCAAAGTGGGACTGGTGGTAACCCTAGTTAACAGGAAGAACAATAATAGCCCCTGCAATTATTATAAACCATAGGTGTAGGTATATTAATCTTCAGCAGTGCTATGTTCCCCAATATTATCAGTTACAAAGAACCAATGTGGATCAATTTCAAAAAATGGAGTAAATACAACTGTAAACAGTATTATTCTTAATATTAATAGCAAAAACAATAGTAGCCACTGCAAATAAATATGTAACATAGCAGTACTATATTCCCCTATAGCATTATACATTGAACCTGACAACATTTTGATTTTGTCCAAAAAATATATCAAAATAAGAGAGAAAAGAAAGCTATAATGGTCCTTTTTGAACTCATAACATTATGAATCTGATCAAAAAAGCACAGTGCTATGTTCACCTCATATATATCGCCACTATACTCATCTTGGGAAACCAAAAAGCACTTCCACTTAATGACCTTAAAATATAGTTATAAAGGTACAATAATAGTTATTGTGCATATCCATTAGTACACATATATGTGCCATCTACCTTAAGACCAATAGGTCCAAGGTTGTCCCAAACCAATTATGTGCCCATATTATTTAATTGCAAAATCCAAAAAAAATGTACAGTAAAGTAGATACATACAACATTTTGACTGTAAATGTCCATGTAGGACTATGTATGTGTCCAATATAAAAAGACCAAAAAATACATATAAAGTACAAACCATATATCAAATGTTTGAGAATTAAATCCCAGGTCCCATAGTGTAGAATCAGTTGTACAAAAGAGTTTCAATAGGTCTCAGATGCAAGACCCACCGTTTGTACAGGCCAAAATCCAACCAAGTGTAACGCTAAGTGTATCTCGAAGACAAACCTTTCTGTTTATAGTAATAAGCAGTTCCGTTTGAAAAAACAATTCCATTTGAAGAAAACCATTGGGTTTTCACCTAAACACCAAAAACACCAAAAATGTTCCCAATCCATTTGAAAAAGACAGTAAAACAGTTCCATTTACACATAAGCACTAAATTGCTCCCAGTCCCAAACAATACATCTTCTTAGTTCATGTAGAATCTAGAAACCAACTCTTTCAGGGCCCACTTGCAAATAAAACGAGTAATACAGTCCTCATACCCCATTCGGTAAAGCAATAACAGGAATCCAAAAGAGCTCTCATTCAAGAACCCATAACAGATACCTTCATTCAGGAGATATAAATGCAAAATCATGATCATGTATATCCAAAAACCAAGTCTAAATTGTGATCCACGCAGCAAGAACTCAACAAGCTCCTCCATGGATGTGAATAGCAACCACTCTGTTGCCAACAGTGGGGAAAACACAGATACAATTGTATCTAATTAATGGATTTGTATAAATTCTGGGACGTGATTATATGTTGCTTAACACTGAGGAAGGCTATCTCAGCCGAAATCGGTCTGGTTGAATTTTTGGGGGTTTAAGGGTTTTTACCCTGCCCTTTTGGTGTTTATGGTTAAATAAAAATTGAGTTATTTAAACCACCTTTGGTACTGGCCTTTACTTTTCGTATTTACTTTCAATTTATTAGGTCTGTGCACTTGCATACTTGTGAGGATCTTTTCTGCTTGGTGTTCTGTGTTTTTCTCGCTGATAAGACCCAGGAGGCAAGGACTGGAGAGATCACTCGCACAAAGAGGCTGGTCACCAGTGCTGAGTGCACTCCTCTTTGGTATCTATTTCCTGGAAGTCAAGGCAAATGCCAAGGATCTCTGGCTTACTAATTTTGTGGATGACTACAAGCAGGGTGCAATCACAGAAGCCCCCAGGAAACAAACATTTTACATGAAGATCTAACACAGACAAATGATTGGAGCCAAGTCATAGTTTCAAACTCAGTGGGAAAAAACAGTACGATATGGGAAGTTAGCCACCCTAGGAAACTATCTCACCAATAAAACAACCCTAAAATTTGACACAGAAGTGAGGGATTTAGGGAATGTTGTTGATAGTTAACTGGTCTTTGACCAACATGTGTCTGAGGTAGAAAGAAAATTATTCTATGCCACTCAACTTATAAGTAAAGATATAGCATCTAGGTCCAGAGAAGTTAGCATGCCACTATACTTAGCCCTTATCAGACCCATCATTGAGTATACCTCCCCCTTTGGTATGTACCTGACCAGGCACATGCAATATTTGAAACTTCAGTAGAGGCTCCTCACAAAAATAATACAGGGTGTAAACATAATGCCCTATTCATAGTGACTCAAAGCCCTATACTCTTTATCTTACAGATTGCTGAGAGGTGATTAATGTCTAGTATACAAGGTATCCTTGGATACCACCCTGATGGCCCTTTTTCCATATTCGCAAAACAAACAGTATCAAAACTAGTAGAACGAAGGATTTAAACTTTGCTTGCAATTTAAATAGGACATGTTGGAGGGACAGATGTATCTCAAAGGATTCCTATTCTCTGTAATAGGCTGCCCATCCATGTGAAGCAGAGCCCTTCCCTAACCTTATTCAAGTGTAACCTCGACCAGTTGATGGAAAATCACAAATTCACCCTGGTCCTTACCTGTATCCCTGATGGACAGAGGCAGCAGTTAAACATACACCCCTTAAAACAATATCTAAGGCAAAATAACATGTGAGAATACATTTAGGTTGCATGGCTAGGATTCTAAAGGCCCAGCGGTCATTAGCCTAATATATACCTACGAATTAGGAAGCTCAAAGTATGAACTCAAAATATCCTGTAAAATATAAAAAATAATTACAAATATTTTTTTCTTTAATTATTTGAAAATAGTTAAGAACAAACCCCAACACTGTTTGGAGTTAGTCCAAAATAATAATATACACTCTGACCCAAAGGAAATGGCAGATATTCTAGCTGTCAAATTTAGTGCAACTTTTATCCCATTTACAGTTATAGCGATTTCACAGATTTCACAGGCCCAAGCACCCCCCTTTAGTTACCATAGAACAAGTTCTCTCAGACCTCTTAAAAGCTAAGAACACCTCATCTATTGGCCCTGGTGGTGCACCAGGTTGCCTGATAATCAGTATCAAATATTGACTATCTGATCTCCTCCTTCTTTAAATTAAGTTTCTCAACTACATTCTTGAAGCCTGGAAAACAGCCATTGTAATGCCTTTACACAAAGGTCCCATGAATACAGACCTATTAGTCTCACTAGCCTCATATGTAAAGCTATTATCTTAGATAACTTTAGTCTAGACATTGAAAATCTTTTAACCCTGGACCCTCAACCATTTGGCTTTGTCAAAGGAAGGTCCTGATGCTTTAATATCATTCATTTCTTTGAACAAGTAACTGAAGCGGTAGATAGTGGTTATGCAGCACTTGCAGCCTTTGACACTATTTCCCACACAGATATTATTGACAGACTTTTAAATCTGAATGTAAATTCTTATGTTGTTAGGTGGATAGCTAACTGGTTGTCTGACAGAAAGCATGCAGTTAGAGTTGTATGTGCCACTTCTAAACACACAAAAAAAGTAACCAGTGGTTTTCCACAAGGCTCAGTGTTAGGTCCCCTCTTATTTGACATTTATTTCTCATCTATTTCTCAGACCTCCAGGGCCAACACTTTTGACCTATGGTTATTGAAGTTTGCAGATGATTTTAAAACAATGCTATTATCCGAACGTCCAGAGACACACAACTGCTCCAAAAAGGGTTAGATCATGTTAACAATTGGTGCAAGAACAATGGTCTCAAATTAAATGTGAAGGAATGTAGCATAGTTCATATTAGTAACATTTTTACATACCATAGATGTGACACACCCCCTACAAACAGAAACGGTCATAAGAGATCTGACTACTTTGGTTGATAATGTCTTTGCAGTAGTTCAGAAAGCCTTCTAGCTCATCTAAATTCAAAAGACATTTCCACTAGATCCAAAGAAATTTTAATTCCCTATCAGACCCAGTATCTAATATAATGTGCCTTTTTGCACATATTCATCTAAACATATCACTCATCTTGAGAGACCTCAGAGATTCATAACTAAAAGCTGCCTTAAAAATCTTGGTCATCAGGGTAGACTGGCAGCCATCTCTCTGTACATAGTCTCTTATATACTCCTCCATAGAGATCTGTGCCTAGCCTTTTGACCCATGAAAGATCCAATCCACTGTGATGTCCTATTCCTTTGCAGGCCAAATGATACTTCAATGCCCAATTGAAAAACCAAACCTCCATCAACAGGTAAATAATACTTGTTGATGTGACAGATTCATATCCCAATGTATCCATCACCTCTGGAACTAACTTTCCCTACATGTTAAGCAGAATAGCCCCCTTGACATCTTCAAGTTAAACATAGCCTATCTTGTTTTTTCCTCCTTGAAGCTGGTGGGAACTATTAAATTGGATTTTTTGGACAGGCTACTAATGCTCTGCAGACTTACTGCCTAGTACTTACCTATGAACCTAAAATGCATAATTCTGAGACTGTTGTATACATGTGGGAATGTACACACAACAGTTATCAGAAACACACAATGATGTATTGAAGTAAAATTTGAAGGAAAAATAGCTTCTCTCTCAGGAAAGAACATCCACAAAGATTTCTACAGTTGTGTCCGTCACTTCACAGGAAATACCCAACAATGCACAGAACGTATTGTAAATGGCATCACCCACACTGAACTGGAGACCATTGCCAACCTTTTTAATGCCAGGTTCAAATTCCCCCCTCCCTCGATAGTCAAAAGAAAATACCACATAACACAATTCCCCCGACCATCACTAGAGAACAGGTCATTAATGCACTTTCCAAGGTCAAAAACACTGCAACGATGGGCCCCAATAACATCCCAGGATGTTTAATAAATATGAAATATGACCTCTCTGGTCCACTTGGATCACTTTTCAACTGGAGGCTTCAGTCAGGTTTTGTGCCCAAGGAATGGAAGATGGCTGCAGTCATTCCCCTGCACAAAGGGGGATCCAACCACTCGTCCGCGTAACTATAGTCCCATAAGTCTTACCAGCCTCATATGTGAGGCCATGGAAAGAATCATCATGGACATGATAAATGAGGACAGGTAGCCTGCAAATGCTAGACCCATCACAAGTTGTCTTTGTTAAAGGAAGGTCATGCCTATTAAATCTGGTAGATTTTTTTTTTTGAGAGGGCCAACAAAGCAATGGATGAAGTTAAGACTGTGCACACAGCTTACCTCAACCTGACCAAGGCTTTTGATACAATACCCTACTCAGACATTATAGACAAGCTCACTAATTCAGGTATAGACCCTTTTATCACCTGCTGGATAGCCCAACTGGCTCAATGATAGGACCAAGGAGGTAAAAATAGGTGAACCTACCTCCACCAAGAGGCCAGTCACTAGGGGAATCCCCCAGGGCTTATTATTGGGCCCACTCTTTTTTGGCATCTATTTCTCTGAAATGCAAGTGAATGCTGAAGGTTTAAACCTGACTAAGTTTGCAGATGATTGCAAGTTGTGGGTTATAATCAATTCCCCTGCAGACACTAGCATTATTCAAGAAGGTCTATCTTTGACTAACACATGGTGCCAAAGCCATAGTCTTAAACTCAATGCTAGGAAATAATTGTACCCTTTGAGAAGTTGACCAAACCAACTAATTACCGTGTTGATAATATACCCCTAACAGTTGACCCAGTGGTCAGGCATATGGGTACACATGTAGACAGTAGCCTTATCTTTGACCACCACATAGTCACAGTGCTGAGGAAATCCTTTTATGTTGTGCAACTTATAAGTAAGGGCATGGCATCTAGGTCCAAAGAGGTCATTATCCCACTGTATTCCACCCTTATCAGACCAATCGTAAAGTACAGTGCTCCCTTTTGGTATGTACCTGACTAGGCATATGCAGCAACTACAGTGACCTCAAAGGTTCCTTACAAAAAGAATACAAGGTGTAACAAATCTGCCTTGCACAGAGCACCTTAAAACCATTTTCCTCTACTCAGCCTCCTATAGATTGTTGAGGGGTGATCTATGCCTGGTGTACAAGGCATCCGCAAATTCCACACTCCTACATATTTGTAAGTCACAAACTACCAGAAATACAAGGTCTAGGGACCTGAATTATGGCTGTGACTTAAACAGAACATGCTGAGAGACAGATATGTGTCTCAGAGACTGCCCTTCCTATGGAAGAGGCTTCCCATCCATGTGAAGCTATTTCCCATTTTAAGCACAACCTAATCAAGTGGCTGGGGAATACAAAATTTACATTGGGCCTGGCCCCCATGTCCCTTATGGATAGAAGTAGCTTATAATGACTGGCCCTCAATGTCCTATTTGGATGCAGAAAATCGTTATTGTTTCGGAAAATCTTGGCTAGGCTTAGGAAGGCCCCTTGGGTTGTTAGCCTAGTAACTGAATCTATGTCCGAGAAAAGAAAAGAAAACCATTTATTTAGTGTGTCCAGTTTTTATTAGTATTGGAGTTACTTCTCTATGTAGGATTGCATGGCTCTTTTCTATGCCTTTCCATAATGCTGCTGACATGAATAAATAGTAAAGAATTCACACAACCAACCATGGTTAATAACAAATGTCTTGCTTCCTGGTAACTCCATCAGTAGAGTGTTCAGCAACTCAAACAAAAAGCTGTTAATGTATACCCATATGTTGCAGATATATTCCATGCATATCTACTCATTAACATTTCTGCTTTTATTTTGGGGGTTGGCATAATGGTTAAGATGTTTGCCTCATAAACACAAGGAACAGGGTTTGATTCTTACCTTTGGGTTGGGAAATTTGTCAAGACTTAAAATGGCCCATAAAGGCAGATAGCCTAGTGCTAACCTATGAACCTATGAGTGAAGTCATAAACAGAGATGTACTTATAGATATGGATAGTACTCAGTGGATTATCCATGCTCAGGCACTTCACTTCAAGAATATAACAAATAATTCTGCACCCCCCTGATATGGGAGGCAAGTCCCTCCTCCCTCCAAAATTTACATATTCCAACTCTATAACGCGGAGAAAAGGGAATATTCCAAGTATAGCAATCTTGAACTTAGTATATGTAAGTCTGGATTTTTTTATTATTCATTCTCTGCATTCTAGGTCTCAGCGTTTCAAGTCTTGGCAACTCAAACAATTATCATAAAACTCAGATATAGTATGTATGCACATGCATCATTGTGGCCATAGGAGAAAGGTGGTAAGAACATACAGGATTACAAGTGTTTGCATATGATTGCTATTGTTTTTGTCCATTTCCAGCCATGAAAGTCTGCCTGTAGAACACACATGCCTAATGCTACAAGCTGCTAAACCAATTTCCTCCTCACCACTTGTATATTACATGACTTGAAGAAGTCTCTTAACTAGACTAATGACTCATGTTGAGAGAAACATGCCTTATGAGTCTTAATACAAATAACCAAATGAAAATAAGAAATATTTTTGCTCTAACCTGTCAGTGTAGTGCGTTGTTTGTAGTAAATCCTCTCTTGACATGTTGCCCTAGGCAGGTTCTTATGACCCTACGAAGGAGAATAACAGGCAAATATCATAAGAAAACAGGAGAATAACATAAATAAAAGCAGTTTATATAGTATATTTTACCAAACATACAAACTGATGTCCAAACATGCACACTATGTTTTTCTTAATAATGTATGTTTTTTCTTAATGTGTGTCTTTCATTCATTTAGTTCTATTAATGCCTGATGTATTCCACTAGAACTGTTTCCATGTCACTGCTCCTTCAATAAAACTTTAAATGTTAGAAGATATTAATCTATGTAAGTATGCTGTTTATGCTATGGTGGACAATTAGAATTACCAAAATAAAGTTTTCCAGATGGAAAGTATTAGTTGCTTCTTACACTATGATGATTTAACAGTGTAATTCTGTGAAAAAAGCAAAAGAAAATTCAAATGGCGCACTAAGAAATAATTACTGCTTACAAAAACATAAGCCTGATGTAAATTAAGCCAAGCCAGAAAAATGCAAATTGCAACACTCCAGTTTGTTAGTATCAGTGACTTATGATTCTCCAAACAAACTGTGCATTAAAGCATATTTTCTGTATCTTTTTGCCCCTTTGCCTGCTGACCATCAACCCTTCCCCTTTCAGGCTAAGCCCATGCAGTCTTCTATTGAGGGACATAGCCAGTACTACACATGGCTGCTTGTGTGCTTGCCAGCTCCTATGAACTGAATCCCTATTGTTTATGAACCTAACCCCATCTCTGTGGGTGATATGCATACTTGCCTCACCACAGGGACTGCCCACATCTTCACTGCACTGCGCTGTTGCATCAGACAAACCTGTAAACGACAAAAAGGAAGGTGCAAAAACAGAACTAGTAAAAAACAAAATGCACCCAGGTCTCAGCACAGTAGCCAGTAATTAGGGCTAGTAACCAGAATTTCCAATCACCACAGAAGCGTTAATTCAGCTGCAAACTCAGGTTTAATAAAGAAAAATCAACGCAACACAGAAGCAATACGTAGAGAAAATATAACTTCCACGTTTCGTCCAAAACTTCATCAGATAACCAGGCACACCTAAATTACAATTAAATACCCTAATTAAAATTCAAAATGACCAATGAAATTGCAAGAGTAATGAATAATTCATTATAAAACTCAAAATACAAGAATACCTCCAGCTAAAATGTCACAGTTTAAATATTTAAAACATTTAAAATGTGTAAAAGAATAAATATTAATACATAAAATACTTTTAATGCGTTTTAAATATTTTCCAAATAACATTTTAAATAACATTTCAATTAAAATCCATTTTATTGAAATAATTTAATAAGTAAAAAATGAAGTCAAATCCATGTTGTGTTGTTGTACTGCCCTCTAGTGGTGTAAACTAATGTCTCAAATAAAACAACTAAGCAGTACAACAACACAACATGGATTTGACTTCATTTTTTACTTATTAAATTATTTCAATAAAATGGATTTTAATTGAAATGTTATTGCTTCTGTGTTGCGTTGATTTTTCTTTATTAAACCTGAGTTTGCAGCTGAATTAACGCTTCTGTGGTGATTGGAAATTCTGGTTACTAGCCCTAATTACTGGCTACTGTGCTGAGACCTGGGTGCATTTTGTTTTTTACTAGTTCTGTTTTTGCACCTTCCTTTTTGTCGTTTATTGGTCTTCACTATGGAACACTCAGCTAACAGTGCCTCTGACATTGAGGGCAGGAAAAACGAAACTGGAGAATTGCGTAAGCTGATTGGACAGCTCACGCAGCTTGTGGGTCTTTTGACTCCTTTGAGTCAGTCTATGGTGACGGTGTGTACATCTCTTTCCTTACCAGGGAACCAGGAAGCCCTTAGGCGGTCAGCTTCGAACGAAGGGACGCCAAGGCAACAGGATGGGGCTACAAACACTGGTAATGTGAGCGATGATTCTAATTTGGATATTTTACAAGAACTACCGCGTTTTACATTTGATGAACCTCAGGAGAGACGAACTGGTCGACAGCGTCGTGCAAATATTGGAAACAATGATTCAATTCAGGTTTCTGGATCTCAACAAGGTACTGACAAGTTATTTAAGGATGTGGTGAATGTTAAATTTGACTTCACCAAAGACAATAAAACTAAAAAAGCTACTGGCTCATACAAACAAATGTTGGATGATTTACACTTTTATTTAAACAAATACAAAATGCTTGAGATGGACAATGCCTATCTCAAAGACTGTATTCATTTAAAAATTGTACCTAAGGGGTTAAGAGTAGTAAAATACCCTAACAATGTGTATGAAGGGACAGAATTTTACAACAACTTGTTAAAAATTTTTGATGACTGTGGTTTTGCCATTATGCATGCTATTATCTTAAATAATGAACAAGAAATGGAGAAACTGTTTAGTATAATTGAAGACATTAATAAGGCTGTGGTTAATGACCTTTTGTTTTCAGTGGAGGAACAAAGAGGCCATTACAGAAACTTGTTGAAAGATGTTGAAAATCATTGTGTAGACGTACAGAACAGAAAGTTCTCTAAGATTGACAGGGACTTGCATGAGTATAAAACTCATACTCATTACCCAAAACCTAGATCTTGGGGCAGACAGTTGTCACATAACCCCTATAGAGTTAACAATGGGTTCTTGGCACAGGACCCCGACTTACACAATGACAACGAAGTAGACAATGAAGAGTTTCCCTCAATACGTAGGTCTGAGAGACTCATGTACAAGGACTCAGTTAGTTACAACTCAAAAAACTACAAGGGGAGGGGGGGACATCCCTCTTGGAGAGACAAATAAGTGGACCATTAGAGGAAATTACATGTGATGGGAACAAATTTACCTACAACAACTTCAACATTTTCAATTATTCTCACATTCTACTCACTAGGGTTCACTTTGAGTTATTTTCTAAAGGTTTTGGTTTTATACCACAACGTAAAACTAACATTTTTAAGTTGCTTGTTGACATTAAGTTGTTCATTAGAAAGAAAAACCTGGAAATATTCTTTAAAGGAAAACAAATGACATTAGGTGCTAATGATTTGACCCGTAAGAGTATTTTTAACCCCCCATTACACCCCCAATTGAAGAATTTTGAGTCATCATTAGAAGGAGAATTAAGGAATTCTTTGAGGAAAGATTTTATTCGTCCCAATCTTACTACTAGTGAAGAGGACATTCTGGTGACTTTGAGTAATGACAAAGAAGTTAGGGTTATGAAACCCGATAAAGGTGGGGGAGTTGTTTTTATGTATCGTAATATGTACGAGGGAAAGATGTTAAACTTGTTGAATGACATGGACAAATACAGTGTTACTTCTATTAATGAGATTAATGTAGCTTATAAGAGAATATATGTTTTACTCAACGAATTGTTATTGGACGGGTTGATTGATTTGAAAACCTACCAATTTTTACATGTGCAGAAGCCTAGAATCGCATCAATTTTTGGAATCCCTAAGGTGCATAAGGACTGTTTGGACCCCCCTCTTAGACTTATTGTTTCTTCTGAAGGATCAGTCACAGCACCACTGGCTAAGTACATAGATTTCAAGATTAAGCATTTGGTAAATGAAAATGAAAATATTTTAAAGGATTCTTGGCACTTTTTAAGGAAAATAAAACCTTTCCTACACAAAGAGACTACTGGTTTCGGTACCTTAGACGTTGTTGACTTATTTACTAGCATCCCACATGATACAGGTTTAGCTTGGTTTGAAGAGATGTTACTGCCCCTCAAAAGAATATCTCACAATGATTTTAGAACTATTTTAATTTTGATGGAAATTGTCTTAAAAAACAATTTCTTATTCTTTGAGGGGGAATATTACAAGCAAACCAAGGGAGTTGCGATGGGAGCACACTGTGCACCAACGTACGCCAACATCATTATGGCCTACTGGGAAAACAAGTACGTCCTGATTCCTAGGTTCAACAACAAGTGGACACTGTATGTTAGGTTCCTGGACGACTTATGTTTCCTATGGAAGGGTACCATGGATGAGTTCGAGGTTTTCGTTGAGTACATAAATGGAACTACTAACTTTCTTAAGTTTACAAAGCATTTTGACACTACGCAAGTGAATTACTTGGATGTGAATTTGGTAAAGTCAGACCACCAGTTTGTGTCTAGTGTGTATAGGAAGAAAACCTTTTCTAACACCTATTTACATTTTACGAGCTCTCACCCATTCTACCAGAAGAGGAGTGTTTTAAAAGGACAGATGGTTAGAATTTGTAGAATGATTTCAGACGACTTACTTTTTACCAAGGAATGCGATTACCTAAAGTGTATGTTTTTGGATAGGGGGTATCCAGTTGAAATGATTGGACAGATACTTCAGGAAGTTAGTGAAGGAAGAAAGGGTAGATTTGCACCCATCTTTGGTAAAGATGATGATGATGGCACCACTAGGACACTTAAAAACACCCCTAATGAAGGATTTTCCTCGGGCCTTACCATTACTTATGATGGACAATCTGGTAGGGTTAGAAAGATTATTGACAGGGAGTGGAAAAATTTTGCAAAGGTATCAGACCTGGGACACATCTTTGACAACGAAACAAAATACATTTACAAAAGGGGTTGTAATATAAAAGGAATTTTAGAAAAGGGTAGTAACGCCTTGCGACGTGACAACAACAAAAAGAAAAAATTTGGAGTTTTCAAATGTGGGTCTTGCCCTTATTGTAAAAATCTCAAGACTGGTAGCTCTTATTTTTTAGCAGCCCGAAAGAGGACATTGACACTAGGGTCTTTTGTTAATTGTAACACCAAGGGTATTATATACATTGCTTTATGTGGAAAATGCGAAGCATTTTATATAGGAAAAAGTGAAAGGAAAATAAAACGAAGAATTTACGAGCACCTGTATGACATTAGAACCAGGTGTGAAACGAATTCCTTGTACAAACACACCTTGGTTTGTGAGGGGGCACACTTTGATTTTTTTGTGTTGGAAGTGGTCCCTTCAGACCCTAGGGGGGGCTGTTGGGAAACCCTTGTGGCATACAGGGAATTGTACTGGCAGATAGTCTTAGAATCTAACAAATTCCCAGGTATTAATGACATGATCACTTTAGCACCTGTTCTAAAAATGAGATCAGCAAAACTCTAACTTGTCTTCAGTCTTTGTAATTCAGGGAACACACATAAGAATAGTTAAACACAAAATGTTAGTTGTTTTATTTGAGACATTAGTTTACACCACTAGAGGGCAGTACAACAACACAACATGGATTTGACTTCAGTTTTTACTTATTAAATTATTTTAATAAAATGGATTTTATTTGAAATGTTATTTAAAATGTTATTTAAAATGTATTTAAAATGCATTAAATGTATTTTATGTATAAATATTTACTCTTTTACACATTTTAAATGTTTGAAATATTTAAACTGTGACATTTTAGCTGGAGGTATTCTTGTGTTTTGAGTTTTACAATGAATTATTCATTACTATTGCAATTTCATTGGTTGTTTTGAATTTTAATTAGGGTATTTAATTGTAATTTAGATGTGCCTGGTTATCTGATGAAGTTTTGGACGAAACGTGGAAGTTTTATTTTCTCTACGTATTGCTTCTGTGTTGCGTTGATTTTTCTTTATTAAACCTGAGTTTGCAGCTGAATTAACGCTTCTGTGGTGATTGGAAATTCTGGTTACTAGCCCTAATTACTGGCTACTGTGCTTGACCTGGGTGCATTTTGTTTTTTATCAGACAAACCTGTGCTTACTCCGGAGCATCAGTGAGGCAGCTGGAAACCAACTCTCCCAGGGTTGCCGTACTCCTCATCCCTTGCCAGCTCCATCAGGCAATCAAGATACTGCTCAGGTTGCTAGGGCTGTAGTTTGAGCTTTACCCTTCTGTGCCATTGAGTTTGTATGCATTAAACTTAGTGAGCTAACTCAAAGAGTGCTTTGAAAATGAAACTAATGTAGCTAATTTTCAACTTGACATTATGATGAATTTGAATTTACAGTGATGGTTAAAAGTGCTGAAAAATGCACTCATTTATTTGGCTCTGTTTGTCACTTTTTTACACACTATATATCATAATTATGAGGCAGCATATATTGGACTTCCAGTTAAAATCTCAGGTTGCCATTCGTATAAAGTAAATACCTGACATAATCTAACCATTTGCTTCAAATTTTTCTGAATGTATGGTAAAGTGATTTGGGAATGGCTTAGTAGCAAGGTTTAAATGGTAGTGGTAAGGGAAGTGTTGTCATCAGAAAGGCAGGTAATGCATGGGGGGGGGGCCTCCAGAAGTCTGTCTTTGGGTTAGTGCTGGTTTGTATTGTTATACTGGCCAATATCCCTTGGCTCAGGAACATGGTTTATCTGTTTGCATATAAAATCAGGCTCAGGCTGAAACAGACATACAAGTGGTTTTAATCTTTAGGATTATCAAGTAGCTTGACATCTGTGGCAGGCAGATGGCAGCTGGAGTTTGCTGTAAAGATTTGAAAGCACTGAAATTCAGAGGGAGACCTATTGGGTCTTATATCCATGGAAAACTGCATGGCAGATTAGGCAAATTGAACAAAGTATGAGGGGACATTTCTAGAAGTGTAGAGTACTGGTGCCTCGGGCTGCAGAGAATGATGTGAACATCACAAAAAAAAAAAAAATCTTCTATCCCCTTTATTTTCTCAGAAATACAGGTTGCATCCCAGATTATGGTGGTTTGGGCACATGTGCAGGAAAGAAGAAGAGTTGGCGAAGAAGATATGCGAGGATCAAGAAGATGGAAAACAAGAAGCAAAGACATCCAGTTATGAGATGAATAGATTTTGTAAGAAAAGACCTGTGGCAGGCTTGATAGTCAAAGAAGGTAGGAGAGTAGCTGGGAGAGGTGGCACAATGGATACTAAACACTGTAGCCATGTAGAGATAGGAAAAAGGGGGATGATGATGATGATGATGATGTGCATGCACGTGTATGTGTGTGTGTGTGTGTGTGTGTGTGTGTGTGTGTGTGTGTGTGTGTGTGTGTGTGTGTGTGTGTGGATGTGGATGTAGACAGAGTTTTTTTCTTCTTACTGATGTGTACCAGATGTCAGACGTACTCAGTTTTATGTAGTTCTTTCAATCAAAGTTATTTCACCCAAAAACGTGTCCATCAGCTGTACTATCCTGGTGTGGAGGGTTGTTGCTACATTTAATTCTGAGACCTGTACATTTCAGTAAGGGGAACCACGGATAAAAAGCACTTCTGCTGAAAGAACTCCATAATTCAGTAACATACAAAACAAATATACTCACAATCCACGCAACCACCCGCACAAACTCTCATATGCACAGAGGCACACACTCACACACACACACACACACACACACACACACACACACACACACACAGCACAATTTCAGCAATGGAATCTGTGATAAAGTTTTTCTATATCTGAGATATGAACACTTCTTCATATCTGGCATTATGCTTTTGCTTTTATATAACGTTGCAGGAAACAAGAATAGTATCTGTAAATGCAAGTCTAGTTTGTACTTCCTTTCCAACAGCATGCTGATTTTAACAACAAATGCAGACTTTGCAACAACAATGTACCAGCCCAGCACTTCTAGGGTAGTTATTGTATGCTACTCTGCACCTGCTCCACTGCTGATGCTTATAACCCTAGTAATCAGTGGATCTACCAGCAAGCCTACTCTCTAGAAAAGGAAGCAGTGTTTTACCTGGCCCTGAATGTTAATTCTGGGTAAGTCAACGCATTCTGGACGTCAGTTCTGTTTTGTGAAAATACTTTTAGGCAACAGTGCTTCTCACTTGTGAGCCATAACAGCTACATATAGAAGTCATACTTCCAGTTGTGTTAAAGCTGTTTTTTTTTTTAGCTTTTACAAAAGCAAAGATGGTAAGGATTAACAAAATGAATGCATGGCTCCATAAGCAGTAAAGCAACAGAAAGTGTTTTTAGACTCGTAAAGACAGAGTCCTCTCTTAATACGATGAAAAATGAGAGCTGGTTATGTCTGGGGGAAGCTGATGTTTAACACGCTGCTCTCACCCATGTGATCATGTTACAAAAACTGCTTGATGGAGTGCGATTGAAAAGCAGTAGCTACAGTGTTACACAGAATAATTTCCTTTCTCGTTAGTGGCATGTAATCTTTTTTTTCTACATTGTTTTCTGTTTTATGTCTGTGAAACTAATTACTCTGAACTCAACTCTGCTCACTGTATAATAGCTCATGGCAGAAATACTACTCGGTGCATTCTGTTCCATCCTTCGCTTGGACATTCTGGCAGCTTTGCATGAGTGCCTTTATTGTATTTGTACTCACAATGTGCTTGTTTTGTAATCTTACAATGCAACAATAATTACTTCATGTCTGCTGTAATTCTCTAATTTAGAAATACTTCCCCTAGGGCTGATCTGATCAATGAAGCTTTAAATTCTTTGAAGTTGAAAAAGAAGGTCTGCTCTTTTTTGACTTGTAGGAGTGAGTTGAATACTGAATATTTTGCATATCTACCTGAAGGGTGAAATGTTATTGACTGACATTCTTTGAAGATCTGGCTTGGAAAGTGAATGGGACATCACATGACTGACAAATGCATTTCCCTTGGTACTATATCCTTTGCTGGCGGTGAAGATTTCTTGAAACATCTTGTGTTTAAACTGAGGAAAAAATCCAAAGTCACTTGCTTTTTAACCATTCCTTTTGAATAGAACGGGTTTCTTCAACAATGTCATCTTTCTTTATGTTATACTAAAATGCATATTAAATCCATTTGATATGCAAATGTTTCGTTTGCATTTTTTTCTTTTCAGTTTAGATAAACACCTAAGGCAGGAGATAACAATCCCCACAAATAGCCAAGACCTGCACTGATTCATATGGATACACGTTTGCTCTAAAACTTTATTCATGTTTATTCCACACTTGGTGTGATTCTGCCATCTGTCAGCCTGTTTTATAGATCACGATTAATTCCAATGCCCCATTGTATTAGGGTTCACCTAAGCTATGTACTTATCTTTTCATTTCTTCCTTCTATCATTGCTTTAACCTTTGTGTGAAATACTTTATGCCCTCCCTTCTGTTTTCACTTACCCACTTTTCCTTCATAGCCAACTTTTTGGCCTTAATTGCATCCTGTTCCCTTTACTCATAGCCCCTTTCATTTTTGAAATGACATATGTGTAATAGTTTTGTCTCTTTACCTTTCTTCCTCACTCTAAGATTTTGCAAGGGGTGTTCCTCCCTGATCAGACCCGAAAAATGTCTAGTCCCTAGTACCAGTCATTTCCAGCTATACAGCCTGAATATCTACATTGCCTAGTGGGTGAGGTACTCTTCCCTGGCTACTGGTTTTGGAGGTGACTGACTGTGGTCCAAGCAATATTGAAGCCTTCATGTGGCCAGCCCTGCACAGAAAATTTTTTATCTTTTCTCTTACATGTCCTCTGAATCATTTTTGTGCCTCATATTCTCCCTTGGTGTCCTCATCTCTGTGTTGTTTATCTTCTATTTCTATTCTTGCTCCCTGCCTTTCTGGCTCCTTATACTGAATTGTACAATTATGCACCATTATTCCTCTCTCTCTCTCTGTGTCTTTCTCACTTCCAGACTCTTTGTTTCCATTGTAGTTCAGTACCAATGCAGTCAACAAGTTACATGGGTAAATGATTGATTTTTCTTTCTTTTTCTTTTCTTTTCCCTTCTTTTTCTTTTCTTGTTTTTTTTTCTTTTCCCTCTCTGTCTTCTGTTCTTTTTGCCACAGAAGATACTGCTCTTAATTATTTCAGAATGTTATGGTTTACTCTTATCTACCAAAATTCTTCAACTATGGTATAGCAACAATTGTACGAATCAGCAAAGTATGACTTTTTTAAGTTATAAAACAATTTTGCAGCCCATATCCAGATTTTGATAAAAGCACATCGTTAAGTCAAGATGGTAAATAAGCCTGACTAAATCACTGCTTTTAGTTTTCATTTCCTTTGCACTGTTGCCTTTAAGCATACCTCGCAACTGTCAGATTTTTGTTTCACATTTTTGGTCTATTCCTCATAAAAGTTGTCTTTTTTTGCAAATCATTGTGGATTAAAGTCACTAAATAATGACAGTTGAGTTTCAAACTTCATACCCATCAGAAAATGCATGCTAATGCAAAACCTGTTATTCTGGCAACTTTCTGTGTTTATAATTAAGTGCAATTATTAAAAAATGTCCCTGATTTTGGACCTATGTTCATCACTGTGTTTGGCTTTGTACAGATTTTTTTGTGCTAAGAGATTGTGAGGCATGCTTTTAAGTCAAGTGTGGAGGGAACAAACATATGGGTGAGCACAGCAGGAAAGGAAAGACAGAATGAGGTATAGTGACAGAAATGGTCACAACAATCTAGTTCAGTAGAATGGAGTTCAGAGTATAGAGACATCATACATCCTGCAGTACCAATGAGCAAAGTCTGAAAACAATCTGGAAATGCCTGTGGTCAGCTGATAAATAGAACTGTTCTACTTTCTACAGTGGAAAAGGCTGTATCCATCTTAAAGGGTTATCTGCACATAGACTGAGACTTAGTGTATCATCAGCTGCTGGGAAAGGAAAGGAATGGAAAGGAAAGAAACAAAGAAAGAGAGAGAAAGAAAGAAAAAAAAATGAATGAAAGAAGGCATGGAAAGGAAAGGAAGGGAACGCAGTCAAGATGAATATGCATGCTGTCTTATGGGCAGACATGATGTAGAAAGGGCAGTGAGAAGAAATACATAAAAATGATGGAATTTATCTGAATTCTTAAAAGTCCAGCCGTACTCTACTTGATTCACCTAACAGTCTAAAGCATCTATTGTAATGAAAAACAAGCCATAACCAGAAGGAATCAACAAGTTTGGGTTAATACCAGGGACACAGAAACCATCTAAGAGTACTACACAATAGATGAAAGCAACTCCTGGTGACATCATCCGGACAAGTAAATAATAATGGTAGAGATCAAAAGACCACTGATGACATCATCTTGACAAGTAAACAGTAATGACAGAGATTGAAAGAACAAGATTACTAACTACTGTGGTCACCAGAGTCTGGCTATCCCTTCCCCTTATTCATGATACAAGTACATTCTCTATCCTGTTCCTTCAGCCAGTGATGCTACCTGTAAAAAATGATGAATTCTCAGTTATTGTTAGGGGCGAGTAATTCTTGCAGTCAGTGATTCAGCCAAAACTATTTTAATATTTTTCCTTAAAGTTTGTCAAAACATAAAAATGTTGTGCAGCCCTATCTGCAGTTAATTGTTTAAAAAGTTAAAAAATTATATAATGAAATGAGGAACACAAATTAACTGACTCACCATTACTGTTGTACAAAAATTTCTAAAATATTTTTTAGTCTATTGAAATGAAAACCATACGGGGGGTACAAAAGCCAAACTCTGGTAAGCAGCATGGAATTAAAAGCAGAGCTTCATGAATTCAGTAAGTCTGCAAATTCTGTTCTAGCATTGTTAATAATATAATGGTTTATCTGCCTTTCATAATCCAACTGGGGGCTGGGCCCAGAGTACCTGTTAATTCTTTTGGGAGTACTCTGATCATACGTCTCAACCTCTTTGTGTAAGAAAACTGGATAAAGCCTGACATAATGGGGGAAAAGGTCCAACAATAGGGACAGATTTTAAATATTGCTTTTATAAACTTAGAAAGTTGCTAGAATGACTGGATTTCTATTATCATGTATTTTCTGAAGGATAAGAAGTCTGAAGCTAAAATGTATGCCATTATTTAGTGACTTCAATCCTCAGGAATTTGCCAAAACACTACACATTTTATAAGGAAAAGACCAAAAATATGAGACAAAAATCTGGACATTCTGTGAAAATCTGGACAGTTGAGAGGTATGATTCTGATTCAGATGTTTCTTCCAAGATTCCATTCTCTCCATTAATACTGCTAATCCTTTCATCTTGCTTAAAGCATTTGATTCTGTCTAGTTTGCTAGGGTCTTTGGGTTCAGTAAACCTCCTAGGATGCCTTCCCTGGACTCCATTAAATATTCTTGGTTCCATGGCCTTGCCTGTGATCTTGTCTTGTGATCCTCTGACCTGTTAATCCTGCACTAGGCCCTTAATTATGGCAGTTCTACTAGGGGTTCTTCTGACTTTGTTAAACTACTTACATGTTTTCTGACTATAGAAATTCTGCTGCCTCACATTTGCATTCCACAGACTCTATTTTTAGTACTAAAGTTCTACTAAATCTTTTAGTTATGAACAGGACTTTCTGAATATATAAACACTGTTTGGGTTTAAACACTTGTGAAATTCTGCTGGGATCCGTGGATTCTGCCATTCAATGGATAATCCTGCTCAATTCCTACTTTATTCTTCTGAGTACCAACTGTCTGTTAATCTTGCAAGAACCCTAAAGCACATAATTCCTTGGATGTCTATATTCATGAAACTAAAAGATTTTATAAGAAAGGTAGCCAAGAAAAGAACTGATTCAACCCCCATTCTCAGCACATCTAGTGTTGTATCTGTGCATCTACATTTGTAGTGCTGGCAGTCATGCAATAACACGTACCAGTTGGGTATGCCCTTTGTAAGGTGCATGTACATATGTATATCTATCTATCTATATATATATATATATATATATATATATATATATATATATATATATATATATATATAAATACACATTTTCTCCCTTGTGCTAACAACTATCTGGCCAACATACACAACTGTGCTCTAGTCTTTACATTACGAGTGAAAGCTGATCATAGTGTAGCCATCATCTAGACAGCCATGAGGGTTTTTCTGTATATGTCTTACCTTACCATGGTGGCTGAACTACACACCCACCCTAACAAAGACCTGTTGCTATGCCGCCAACATTTATGTGTATGCCTCCATATGTGGACAGTGAATGTTACTGCAGGAAACACAGCTTGGTACAAACAAATACAAATCTTCAGATTTGACATTGCATGTTGCACATCTGTCCTTCAGCAGATAGACAGGCAACCTACTCTCACCCAGAGTGGGCAAACAATTGACATCTGGTCACTCCTTTCTTCCCCTGTTGAATCCACCAGCATCTCGGTCACTAACTGAACCTGGATCACCTAGAAAGCAGTCATGACTTCACCCTTCTGGGCCACATAGCTGATTTAGTCACTTTATATTTATTTATTTTTACTCTGACTGTATACATGGAACAGTTACACTACAAATGGCCATAAGAAAATCTCTGGTATGCAGAAGTCATATTTTTTGAAAAATGAGCAAACAGGTAGAAAAAAGACTAAGTGGGCAACATCAAAGCAGAAACTTTCTGCTGACCAAAACAGTAGACTAGATGATTGTAAACTGATTGCATATAGCAAAAAATGACTTTTAGAAACAGAAAGAGTGGAGCTACATTATTTATAAAATAGTATTCTAGAGTATAAAATAAAATAGTATTCTAGAGTATAACAAAGTGCAAAGTGTCAGTGTTGTTAAACATAAAGGGAGCCAGGTGGTAAAGACTGAGCACTTTAATTATCTTGTGTGCTTACTTCTATAAAACTTGTTGCATTATAGTTTGTTTAATTTTTGTATGTTCCACTGCTCTAGGTCATTGCTAAAATGGTACTTGACCTGCCAACCTCCCTGGTTAATAAATAAATACAAATTAAAAAAAATAAAATAAAATAACTAAATATATATATATATATATATATATATATATATATATATATCATTAGCTGAAGCATTATGAAAGTCATTAAAGAAACTGCAGACTTTTTACAGATGCATTCAAAACCTTTCACAAATGTAATGCATCTTAGCTACTGAAAAATAAGTCAGATGTGAAATGAGAGTTTTTTGAAATGCATGGGAGAGCTTCACAGATTAACTGAAAATTGCATATTTGGAGAAAAACTCACATTGTGGGACTGTCAGTGTCAAAACAGAGAGTATATAATAAACCCTGTGCTGTGGAATCTTGCAAAAATGTTCTTACTCTGAGGTGTAGTAATCACAGAGGTAGTATATATGGTAGGGGAGTTGGGGGCACACAAAGTGGTCTCTAAGAAAGAGAACAATTATCCTCCACAGAACTGCAAGACCATTTAAAATCAGAGAATATATACTATTCCCTTTGTTGTGGTACCTGAGAGCATTCTCTTATTCTAAGGTATGGTGATCTCAAGAGTTAGTACTTTATTAGATGTTATAATTATTTTATCAGGTTAGTAAATTGATCAGTGTTGACCCATTTCAAGCCCATCCCAGGTGAAATACAAATCATTTTATAAAGAAAAAGACAAAAATGTAAGCAGCAACAGAAGTTCAGATTAGTTACATAGAAAAATCATATATATGTTTTATTAAAGTTTCACTGAAGTTTATCTTAACATTTACATCTGTTTGTGCCTTGGACATTCCCAGCTGTGATTACAAATCTGGAATATTTCTAAGTTTCTGTTTTGCTACAGTGTTGTTCTCTGGTGGTCTGCCTTGCTGTCTTTGGATATTTTATTGAACTGTTATCAGAAAGGAGACTGCACATGGGGGAGGGAAATTTATTATCGGAGATTGAATTGGATTATTGCCCAAAAAGGCATCATATTGCTGTCAGGCAGACTATCATAGGAACATAGGAGGTTACCAGGCTATTGGTCCTGAGGCCCTTATAAGCCTAGCCAAGAGTTTAGCCCATGTTTAGACAAGTTAGTACCCAAAGCTCCTGTCCAGCAGGGACACAGGTTGAATCTCAGGGGTGTATTTTCTGTTTGCCATCCAGTTATCCAGGCTGCGCTTAAAAAGGGATAATGAGGTACTCTGCTTGTCATGGAGCGGGAGTCTATTCCACAGATGGGGGAGTCTCTGGGACACAAATCTGTCCCGCCAAGAAGTCCTATTGATATCACAGACCAGGTTGAGGTCGCACGTATGGGTTGTTCGAGTGGAGCTTGTCTTGCAGATATACAGTAGTCCCATCAAGGCAGGCTATGAGATTGCTTTATATCTCAAGCAGAGGTCACCCCTGAGGAGTCTGTATGAAACTGAGTAGAGGGATAGGGCTTTTAGCCTATCTGTGTAGGGTAGATGTTTGAGGCCCTCGATTCTCCTAGTGAAGAACCTCTGTGGTCTTTCCAGCTGCTGCATGTGCTTTAAGATGTACATGCTGAAGGGGGTGTTGTACTCAATAATTGGCCTTATAAGGGAAGAATACAGGGATGTTATGACCTCTTCGTCCCTGGATGAGATACCCTTACTTATGAGGTGGGCTATATAGAAAGCTTTCTGTACAATGGAAGCAACATTGTGGTCAAAAGTCACGTTGCTATCAACCTGGGTGCCTAAATCCTTCACTGCTGATTGCGTACTTAGGACATTGTTATTAATGTGATAATATGTGGTGATGTCCCTCTCACTAAAGGGAATGATGATGCATTTTTTGGCATTCAGTTTGAGGCCATGTTTCTAGCACCAGTCATTTGTTTGGGTGAGACCCTCTTGGAGGACCTCCACATCACTTGGAGAATTGATGACTGTGCCCAGTTTGCAGTCATCTGCAAACTTGGTCAGCCATAGTCCACTGCTTTTGGCCTGCACCTCAGAGAAGTATATCCCAAATAACAGAGGCCCCAAGACCAATCCCTGGGGTACGCCGCTCGTTACAGGTTGACTGCTTGAGGTGGCTTCCCCTATTTTAACCTACAAACACACACACACACACACACACACACACACACACACACACACACACACACACTTGCCAGAACTGAGATTAGAACCCCTACCTATCTAGTAAATTGTACTGTAGTGTTACGTAGTTGTCGCACATGCCACGGAGCTTCTAGGAAAGGAATCCTGCATGCCTGACCAGGAATCCTGTGTTAAAACTCTCCTTTAGTTGTGAGGTAGGAACTGGTGAAGGAGAGGAGAGATTCATTAATGGAGATATGGAAGTTTTTAATAAGAAGCTTAAGGAGCTAGAGACCTGCTTTTACAAACTGAAGAGACTACAGTGACAACGCCTCCATATGGAGGCATGCCTACATCACAAAAATCATACCGAGAGGACTAAGGGTTTTATTGACGCCCTCCTATGACTGAGTGTTTCTGGACTTGTTAGAAAAACGGCAGTCCCTCAATCTGGAGGTAAGCTTTAATTATACAAGATTATTGATTGAGATTTTTACACCTAAAGAGGGTGAATTGCTGGTGACTGTTGAAAATTTAATGCAAGAACTTGAAAGTGGTTTTGACTCCAACAGTTGTGACAAGCTAGATGATTTGTATTTTAAAATATCATTATTTGACAACAAGCTTGAGCAGAGCAACATCAAAAAACTAAAGAGAGATTATGAAGATTTTTCCAAAGGACATGTGTTTGCTTGGCCTCATTCTAGTAATAATATACAAAGAACAGGAGAACAAGATGAATTAGAAAGAGCTGCTGCTAATATAGATACAGCATGTGTAGAAACAACAGAAACATTAAATAACTTGCAATTAAACACAAATACACCAGCAATAGTTTATAATGTGAATGAACCCAATACAAGTTCATAGGTTCATAGGTAGGTACTAGGCTATCTGCCCTAGGGCATTTATAAGCCTAGCCAGAATGTGTTGGCTTTTGCCTCCCTTTTAGACTAGATTCCTGAGCCTCTGTCCAGCAGGGCCATAGAAGTGATCCCAGGAGCAAATTTACGATTTCCCATCCACTCATCAAGATTTCTCTTGAAGAGGATCAGCGAGGGGCTCTGCCTAACATGGACTGGGATTCTATTCCAGAGTGCGGGAAGCCTTTGGGATATGAATCTATCCCTCCAGCATGTCCTATTTATTGTTGTGCTAAGGTTTAAATCCCTGGAGTGTGTAGCTCTAATGGATCTGGTTTTCTTGAGGTGGAGCATGTTCAACAATTCCGGGTTAGACATGGCCTTTTATGTCAGGCAGAGATCACCTCTGAGTAGGCGGTAAGCAACTGAGTAGAGCTGGAGTTTCTTAAGTCGAGCTGCATAGGACATCTGTTTGAGGCCCACGATCCTCTTGGTGAGGTATTTTTGAGGTCTCTCCAGCTGTTGCAGGTGTCGGGTAAGGTACATCCCAAATGGGGCATTGTACTCAATTATGGGCCTGATGAGCGATGAGTAGAGGGGCACAATGACCTCTCTTGATCTAGATGAGAACCCTTTTGTGATTAGGTGGGCTATATAGAAGGTTTTTCTAACCACTTTGGCAATGTGATTGTCAAAGGAGAGGTTACTATCTACTTGGGTCCCCAGATCCCTGATTACTTCTTCCGTAATTAGTGGATTAACTCCTATATGGTAGTTTGTGGCTTTTTGTTTTTCCCAAAGGGGATGACTATGCATTTTTTTGCATTTAGCTTGAGGCCATGGTTCTGACACCAGGTATCAGTCTCCGTAAGGCCCTTCTTGAGGATGCTTGTGTCAGCCAGAGAGTCGATTATGGCTCCCAGTTTGCAAACATCTGCAAATTTGGTCAGCCACAGTCCTCCTGTGTTTGCCTGTACCTCAGAGAAGTATATACCGAAAAAGAGGGGTCCCAGGACTGATCCCTGTGGAATGCCACTTGTAACTGGTTTAGAGTCGGACATGGCACCCGTGACTCTGACCATGTGAGTTCTATCCCTGAGCCAGTTTGCAACCCATCTTGTGACATATGGGTTGATATTTAAGCTGGTAAGCTTATTTATGATACCAGAGTGGGGTATTGTGTCAAAGGCCTTTGTGAGGTCTAGGTAGGCTGTGTGGACTACCTTTCTCTCATCTAAGGCTTTGGTAACTGTTTCGAAGACGTCAACTAGGTTTAAGAGGCAAGATCTGCCCTTAACAAAGCCGAATTGGGTAGGGTCCAGTGTTTGGAGGTTCCCAATGTCTTTGTTTATGAGATCCATGATGATGCACTCCATAGCCTTGCAGACAGGCAAGTCAGGCTTATAGGGCGATATTTCCCGGGATTCGTTGTGGCGCTACCCTTGTGGAGCGGGATCACTGTTGCTGTACGCCATTCTTTGGGTACATAACCTGTGGTAAGGCTGAGTTGGAACAGTGAATTCATGTGATGGTTTAGTTTGTTTTGGAGCTGGTGTAAGACACAGCCCGGGATACCATCTGGTCCCATTACAAACAATTTAGGTGCAAGGCCAAAAACTAATTTTCCAATGCCAGCTGCTTTTCCAGCTCTTCCTTTACGAGTAAGAAAACAACAGAACAAGTGTAGGC
>NC_056730.1:735086582-735156582 GCF_019279795.1 Protopterus annectens
ACAATTTACTTCCTGTTTCCCCTCCCCATTCATCTCATATCCATGGGAGCTTCCCCACTGCCCAGATTATTCAGTGTCCACTGATATCCATGGATGAGAAATGAGTGGTACTTTCTTCTGAAATACCATACTTCCTTGACCTTGCCACTTTATTTTGTTTTTCCTAACATTGTTGCCCCCACCAAAGTCACAGGTAAAACCTATAGTGAATTGCAGACACAAATATTTCTGAACTCATCCTGAGGAAGGTGTCTGCCCCTTAATGGGGAACAACACAGAAAAAAAAGGTACCAGAGCCACAGAGATAGTACAATTCAGGCCAGCTTAAATGTTATGAAATGTCTTTGTTAAGACTGATGAGTAAGAAAAAGGAAGATATTATTTTTTAGTGGATTTGCTTCCACTGGTAAGAATTGCTAAAACAGTCATGCAGTGTGTGCATTTGCCTGCACCAAGCATTTATAACAATACCGCATTTGTTTCAAGTTATGAGACTGCATTAGAACTGTTTAATCAGTGTATGCTAAACATCTGGCAGTGTTCATATTCCACCAATCATTTGACAATTGACAGTCACCTTTTCAGCAGCTATTTTCTTAAGAATTCTAATTACTGTTCGCCTACAGGACAAGAACAACAGCCAAGATTCTTAGTGTTTCACAAGTGAGAGTTGTGCAGTTTAGATTCATTTTTCAGTGCGCATATAGCTATTCTAAAAAGAGAAAATGCACTTATTAAACTTGTCAATAACAAGACTGTATAGTCTCTATCCAGGCACATTTGCAAACATTGAACGGTTTATTGAGATGATAAACTTAAAACACATCTGATGATAAAACTTTTACCTTAAAACAGTCTATTCTTGCCGTTAAAGTAGTAAAGCCTTGTTGTCTCTAGTTTAATAATCCACAGTGACTTCTGTAATACAGCACTTAGTCATGTGCACATTTCTTTGTTATTTACCTGTAGTTCTAATCCTCTTTATTCCTTATGTTTCCACTCCCAAAGTTCAACACATATTCCAGACAACAGCAGTTCACAAGGAAACAATCAGCAGAAATAAAGCCCATTGACAACCTCAAAGCTAACTCAATCCTTTATGGTGTAATTAGTCATGCTGACAGTCTGTCACTTAGTAATATATGGAATGGTACATAGCTGTCAGCCACTAATCAGAAACAACAGGCTGCAAAGTTAACTATACACAGGCGAGATATTAGCTAATGCAGCCAGAAAATCCATGCACAGCCATTAGTTAAGGTTGTGAGCAGAGAACTTACATTCTGTTCACTTTACGTTGTTAAGGGCAGTCCTGCTGCAATCAGCTCAGCTGGCCTTCTTATTCAATGATAGGTTTGTGTTTACCTAGGTTTCTAGGTTACTAGCTTTCTACTGATACACCTGCCTGAAATAGGCAGTCCTACTCTGTGTACACAGACTTTAGGCTGTCCACTGTATCTGGATTCCTATGCTGAAGGTAGATACACTAAAAAGAAAAATGAGTTTCTTATAAAGCAAACATATGTTTTATGTCGTTTTCCCTAAAGCACTAAACACTTACTAACGTTTCTGTTTTAAGGAGATTCCAGTCTTGTCACTGTTAAAAGATATTTCTAAGAAAATTATTATCTGCATTTTTAAAATGAACATGCCCCAATTGCCTTTAGAGTTAGAATAATCTGGTACAAATTCTGTCCTTGTTTCAGCCATTCTAAGCCATTAAACTCAAATAAAAACATCAGAAAAACTGGTCCTCACGTTTTACTTGGGGCAGTGCCACTCCTTGAAAACATGGCTTTCAGTCCTGCTCTACAACTTAGTTTTAAGCATTTCACTTCTTTGACCTTGTCTAGAATTAACCATATGCTTAATAATCTGGTAGTAATATAAATGATAAAGAAACATATCAGGCATCGTGGAAAATATGTTGCCATTTATAAAAATGTTAGTGGATTTAAGTGTGATATGACTTTCAGTGGAAATGGCATAATGTATGTCAAACTAAGGACAGACAGAATACACTAAGTACAATGAGAGAACTGCACACACCATTACTATTGTCTATAGTTAGCATTAACTGTAACTTCTGTTTTTGTAAAAGGCATTTATTAATGGCTAAAAACATAATGCCTTAAATTTTAACACTGCAGGGCTGTTAGAAAAGTTATGGAGTAATGGTGATATGAAATGTCTTGTTAGACTAAAAATAAGCATGCTATGTTTTATGCAACCGTGGCTATTGTTACTGAAGAGTTTCAGTCCTGTTTCCTGATTGCAAAACCAGTATCAGCATTCATTTCTACTGGCATTCAGAAATACTGGTATGATGAATGCCAGCACTGGTCCCTCAATCACACACTCTAAAACCTTGCACACCCTTCACCCCACCCTAGCTGCCGATTGGTTTTGTATTGTGGAATAGATCTGGAAAGCTTCATGGGCCAAACATAAAAAGCAGACATAGGCATGCAAACACTCACACACACACACAAACACACACACACACCCACATGCCCACTAGCAGTTTTGTGTGGTTTTTGTGTGTGGAGGGGGCAGCAAAACCAGTGCTTTGAGGACTGAACAGTGACTGCTGGTGAGCACAGCATAGTGACCTGTGCTCACTATAGTTCAATTCTGCCTTTGTAATTACAAAAAGGTGAAGTGTGCAAAGCATGAGCAGGCAGTGTGCCCCACACTTCAGTGAGTGGCCCTGTGGGCACTGTGAGTACCCCCCAAAGATTTCTACATTGATGAACCATGTATAACAACAACAGATTGTGCACTCTAAGTATAGGCAGAGTATGCAGGGGACAGAGGACATTGAGGTCTGCACTAGGTACATGCAAACTGACATACTGTCAAAAAGTACAGTGAAAACACATGAAATGTTGTGTAGGATGTACAAGGAGCATGTGTGCATTTTTTCTTTTAGTTATTTACTTATTTTTGTAATATTTTCTCCCACAGCCTACTGAACATTACACCCTCTCTAGGTCAGCTATACTTCTTGTTCCCATCACTGGCTATGAGCTGGCTGAGAGAGGTTATTATCCAGTGGTTCAAGTATTTTTTTGATTTTCTCTCTGTCAGTTCTTGCATGCATCTGGCAAGGTGCCAGGGAAGGGAGTGCAATAAGTGTCTTTGAAGGCTATCTCTTCACTTCCACAAAAAAAGATGCCATCGACCAGATCTGCCTTCCCCCACAACATGAGCAGTGAACTCTCTGGTCTCCACTAGGGGGAGTGCACTGCCATGTGTGCCTCTGAGTTTATCCAAACCCTATGGGACAGGAGATTGGGCCATGATTCTTCACTCCTCCCCTTCCTGCCTGTCTACTCCAATGCCAGGGCTGTTAATCCAATCCCAGTCCCCTGGGATGCAGTAAGGGCTCCATCCCTCTTGTGCAAAGAAGGCAGATATGTGTGCACTTTTATTTGGCATGCAAATAACAGTTGTGGTTATGACACACAAGGCAGCATGTGTGTACATTTATTTATTGTGTATGTGACAACTGGGCCTATGTACAATTATTATCTTCACCATGTCAGGGCCATCCTTAATAATTCTGGGGCCTGATTTGGATCATTATGGAAGGGTCCTCAGCTGACATTCCTACCTTCTACCTCACTGACACCCACAAACTGCTTCCACCTGCTGACTCCCCAGATTTAAGATTATTTCATATTAGGTATTAGGAATATATGCTATTTCTATGCATTAAAAAGAAAACAAAATAATATCTGTATTTATTATGTTATATTTTGTCCAAAAACATTTGAAACAAATGTAGGCTATCAACCTGTCTAGATAACTTGAGCACTTTGCACACGTCACCATCATTGGGATGAGCTGCAAACAACACCAAACAAACCATGTTACTCTGAATTAAGCTCAACTGAAACATGAAAACTGGTAAAGTCTTTCAACTTATCACAGTTCCCAACTTTCACTTTCCATCCTCACTGCCCTCAGATATATGAGAAATCTGTCCCTTTTTTTCAGTGTGCTCACTAGTGTTTGTTTTCATTCTGGTTGAACTAACTATTCAAGTTTTTTTTTACAATTGTATCTATTAACAGTCAATCACACACCCCACATTGCAAAAGCAACCTTTAAAGCAGGAAAACTGCAGCACCAGGAAAACATCAGGTTGGGACAAGAATGTGATATAAAAGATCTTGAGCAAGAGGGAGTGTATAAATATATGGGAATTGATGAAGGATCAACAATAAAACATGAACAAATGTGAATAAAACTTAAGGAATTCTTTAGAAGACTTAAATTAGTCTTGAAAACAGTGTTGACATCTAGGAACAAAATCCAAGCTATAAACCAATTTGCTCTTCCTGCCCTAACTTACATTTTTGTAGTGATTGACTGGTCCCAAAATGTGTTGGATAGATTAGGCAGGAAAACATGAAGGATGCTTCATGCCCACCAAATGATTTTATAAAAATCAGTGCATACCAAGATTATGTATTCCCCATTCCAAAGGAGCTATGGGCCTCCTTGAAATTGATTACATGTACAGATCTGCAATCGTGGGACTCCACACATATCTGCCAGCCTCACAAGACCCAAACATAGTGAAAGTTTTGAAGCATGAGAATAAATCTAAGACGACTTCTCTGCTTAATCTAGCAGAAACATAACGGCGTCATGCAGGAATGGAAATCAAACCAGATGTAGATAAAAAAATCAGGCAGCAACTGAATGTGCCAACAAAACAAAAAACAAAAGAAAGAATATAAGGTGCGAAGGCAAGAAATATGGAAAATGCATATAGTTGCAAGTATAGGAAACTTCTGGAAGAACCTCATGTTGATCAGGAACAAACGTAGAAATGCTTGAGGAGAGGCGAATTTAAACCAACAGATATTAATACTGGCGGCCCAAGATAATGGGCTGCGTACATGTTGGTTTATAAAGTCCATTGAACATGTGGGAGAAACAGACAAATGTAAGTTTTGTAAAATCAAATTAGAAACTGTTGCACACCTTTTTGCTGGTTGTGACATACTAATGGCAGAAGGGCTGTATACTGAAAGACATAATAATGTGGCAATATTGTTGCACTGGGGATTGGGCAGACATTATGGTATTGAAGTCCCTGAAAACATTGGAAACATGAGCCACAAAGCATCACAGAAAATGATGAAGTTTACATCACATGGGATTATCCATTACCAACAGTTCAAAAGATAGATGCTAGAAAACCAGATATAGTGGTCCATGAAAAGAAGACAATAGTAGCATTGATCATTGAAATCACCATACCCAGTGACTACAGTGTACAGAGAGACACAAAGTCATAAAATATCAGGATATGCAGGCAGAAATGAAAGCAATGTGGGAGAAAGGTACCCAGGCAGTCCCAATAGTAATAGCAGCAACGGGTCTTATTAAAAAGAATCTACAATCATATTTAGATATGTTACCAATACATATAACTCTGTATGAATTGCAGAAGAGGTCATTACTGGGCACATTGTGGGTGCTGCGAAGAACACTTCTGGCTGACATCAAAAACTAAAACAATACTAATTTCATGAACTTTAATCATACTTTGACTTAGGAGTCAGGTCCATTCTTGTCATGGTATTAGAAGCACCCAAAAGATTTGGAGAAATTAAAAAAAAACAACAGTAGTAACAGAAAACACAGTTCTGCTGTCAGGAATCAAACCAAACCTAGCTTTATTATCTTTTATGACAATAAATAAAGGAATATACAAGACCAGATGGTTAATCTAACTTCAGTTTTGGGTGGAAAACCCTGCTGAGAACTCAACAATAACCGACTAGAAAAAGAGCACAAGCAGCTAACACTGAGTACTACAAATGACGTGAAACTGCAATATTAATAATTGTAGACTAGCCACTAGTAATCTGCATGATGGGAGATGTAGTCCACTCTACTAGCAAGACTTGTAGCTACTACAGAAACAAGTCTACATACAGGAACATTCCTTGCACTTTGCTGTAGTATTTCTCAAGCAAGTCATGTAGGCTGCTTGAGACATAATGATCCTATTATTTTCCAGTGTAGGCCTCCATGAGGAAGTAGGGCCCAACTGGGCAAAACAGGTTCAGCTGTCTTAAGGCAGGATCTGAAGCAAACAACAATATATTCAACAATGTTTTAATTTCTGCCTTAGAGCTCATTACATATCTTTCTAATTAAACCAGTAATATCAGGGTATTTTGGTGTGCATGAAACAATATTGCCAGCACCAAATGCAGTGTAAATCAAAAAAATAAGGCTATTAAGTTGAATACATGAGTGAGTTTTGGATTTATTATATTAATAAATACTCATGTATTTTTGATTTACACTGCATTTGGTGCTGGCAATTTTGTCTACATATGCTGTTTCCTGCCTTGCACCTGGGTCCTACTTGCAGAGTTACTTCTTTGTGCATGAAACAATTCCATTATGTTTAATCTAATGGAAAAACTATTCTGAGGTGAGTTGAGTTCTGTTATCTATAATATTATAGGAACACAAGAGCATAAGAACAATATTAGGCAAGCGAACACAGGGCCCATAAGAGGCCTCACAATTAAAAGTTCTCGCCACCCTTTGTGATAAGTAAATAGTGTCCATATCCAAAATCAATCAGGATGATATATAAGTATCTCTGGTGTAAATTTATGTCTACCCATCCAATCATCAGGACTAGCACTAAAGGCAGACAAAATAGTATTGTGCCTGAGCTGTAGTGGTAACTTATTCCTTAAGCTGAGGATACATTAAATTAAGAAACTATCTCTCAAGTGAGTTTTGTTGATTTGTTGGTGTATATTTAAGTCCCTAGTATGAGTGCTTGTATAGCCACTGACGTTTTGAAGAAATGGGAGTTTAAATAGCTACCACACAAAACCAAGTCCTAAAAGTGCTATCAAAAGCTAACAATACTGCATTGATGAGTCCTGACAACATCCCTGGATGCATATTGATAGCATGAAGCATAATTTAGTACATCTCTAACAACACTGTTCAATCTCAGCCTCCATACAAGTTTTGTATCAAGCAAATGTAGATCAGCAACAGTTATTCCCATAAATAAGGAAGGAGCTTCCACAGAACGAAGCAATTACAGACCCATAAGTCTGACTGGCCTCATATGCAAAGCCATGGAAAGACTTATCATGGAACTAATCGATCAGGATAAAGGGAACCTTCAGACACTGGACCTCTTAAAGTTTGGATATGTCAAAGGAAGGACTTGCTTACTCAATCTGATAGACTTTTTTGAAAAGATCAGTGAAGCAATGGATGAAGGTAAAATGGTACACACTGCATACCTTGATGTGGCCAAAGCTTTTGACACAATTCTCCACTTAGAAAAAGTAGAAAAGCTAAATAAACTGAGAATAGATGTTACCCACTACCCACTGAATTGTCATATAGCTCATAGATAGGATGCAGGAATTCAAAACAGGGTAAATTACCTCCACAAATACACCAGTCACCAATGGAGTTGACCAGAGTTCTGTGCTGGGACCTCTTTTGTTTGTCATCTACTTTTCTGAAGTAAACGCCAACACCAAGGGGCTCTGGCTGATTAAGGTTGCAGATGACTGTAAACTAGGAGCAGTTACTGAATCCCCAACTGACTTAGTTCTCTTGCAGTTCTCTTGCAGGAAGGTTAATCCCAAATAAATAGCTAGTGCCCAAATCACAAACTAAGAATAAATGCCAAAAAATGTACTATTGTATCCTTTGGGAGGTCATCTATCCTAGGGAACTACAACATTGACAGTAGTTGGCCAGTTGTCAAAGGGCTTGGGAACTTCTGTGGACAATGGCCTAACGTTTGGACAATATTTTCATTGTTGTAAGAAAGTCCTTCTATACTATGCAGCTTATAAACAAAGCAATTGTGTCTAGATCTAAGGATATAATTGTACCCCATTATTCATCCCTGATTAGGCCAGTCATTGAGTATAATGCCCCCTTTGGCATGTATCTGTCCAGCCAAATTCAATAACTAGAACCCCCATGGAGATACCTTACTAAAAGGATACAAGGCCTAAACAACATGCCCTACATGGACCTTCTCAAAGCGCTGTCACTATAATTGGTATCCTACAGACTGCTAAGAGGTGACAGTGTCTGTCATACAATGCATCCTTTGACCCAATACTGATGGATTTACTGCATATCAACAAGTCAAATGGCATCAGAAATGCTCAGTCTAGGAATCTAAACCTCTTCTGCAACATCAACAGAATGGTTTGAAAGAACAGATATATCTCACAGAGGATACCACTGCTCTGGAGCAGACTCTCCATCCATAATGAAACAAAGTTAATCTCTGTCCATATTCAAGTGCAGCCAGACATATGCAACAATTGGAACACCTCAAAGGCTTTTTACTAGGGGAAAAAATGTGTAAAATGGAGCAAGTGGCGCCAAAATAAACCAAAACCAAGAAAAAGCGTCACTGTCCACAGGCGCAAATGAATCCAGTCCCTTGGATGTAAAAATAAAGATTTATTGAGTAATCCACAAGATGCAACAAGAAAAACAGTAGAATGCTCTCACAACGTTTTCATCATCCACTTTATCAATATACTGATAATATGATACTGGTATATTGATAAAGTGGACGACGAAAACGTTGTGAGAGCGTTCTACTGTTTTTCTTGTTGCATCTTGTGGATTACTCAATAAATCGTTATTTTTACATCCAAGGGACTGGATTCATTTGCACCTGTGGACAGTGACGCTTTTTCTTGGTTTTTACTAGGGGAATCCAGGGTATAAACACATTGTCCTACACAGATAGCCATAATGCCCTATGTCTATACTCAGTCTTCTACAGGTTACTGAGAAAGAATCTATGCCTGGCATACAAGGCAAAATGAGCAGCATCAGAGCCACTAGATCAAATGATTTAAATTTTGCTTGCAACATAAATAAAACACATTGACAGATACTTGTCTCAGAGGATCCCCGTGCTCTGGAAAAGGCTCCTCATCCATGTGAAGCAGAGTTCATCCCTAACCATGTTTAACCTTGACCAATGGGTGAGAAATCAGAAATTTCACCTGGGTCTGGCCTCCATGTCTTTGATAGACAGAGACAACCAGTAAGTATGCCCAAACTAACATGCCACCCCTACATAACCTCTAGATACTTCCTAATATATCCCCTGCTATTAAATGCCCATGATAAATAGGGACACAATTGGGTTGCATGGCTTGGCTTATAAAGGCCCTGGTGTTTGTTAGCCTGTTATATACTGATAAATCTATGAACTTGGACTTATGGATAGGAAACAGAAAATACAACCCAGGACTGTACCTCTGTAATACTAATGAACACAGATAGCTCCTAAATGCTTTATCCCATGCATGGGTCCCCTTAAATCATCTATAGTATGATCCCAATTATTCTCATTAGGGTGATATATAATTATTGACCATGGGATGGGTTAGGCCAATCTCTAACCAAATGGGATAGGTTAATTTGAACACAAGAAGTGAAATTAGGCTTAAAATGGCATACAAGGGAAGCTGGAGTAGTACTTACCTATGAAATAGGACTAGGTCTTTCATGGCTTAAAAAGTGAGACACAGGTCACCTTTGGGCAGTGTCAAAGAAAGCACAAAGATCAATGCACGTAAGGTTCAAGTAAGGCACCCTTTATTACTTGCGGCAAGGAGACAAAACGTGTAGGTACAAAGTTTGTCTGATTTTCCATGGTTCAGCATGCTTTTCTTATACAGCTCTCTGCATGTACACAAGAAAATATTGTTAGTTTAACTGCTGACATGGTCAGGAAAGAAAACATTGTTACATTTATTGCTGACATGGTTAGGAAAGAAGACATTGTTAGATTTATTGCTGTCTTGCAAAACATGTTTGAGAAAAACAACCTGGCCTTGGGCTAATTTCAGCCCTCCTTTGTTTCTTACATTATTTCAGCTGTTCAGTTCTTGATATGATACATTTGCCCAGAGTCAAGATACAACCCTGGCCTCAATACACATTCTGCTGACCATGGTAAACTTTCAAGCGTCAATTGTTCTCTTATCTAGGTTTCCTGCAGCTGCACATATTTCACACAGAACATGCAGAATAAACGTATTAATTTCTTTTTTAACCCTAAATGCATCTAAGCTTGCACATTGCAGTTATACATTTTCTTAACATTTCCCCCCTTTTAATACTTTATTCTACCTTCAAAACAAGCATAAACAGTTCTTCTTCTCATAACCATTTCCCACTTAGGATTTGCAGTTAGAGAGTCATTCAGTTTAGGGCTGTGAAGGCATTTTTTCAGTTTAAGTAATTCCTCGAATTCAGCATCTTGGTATAAAGTTTCTAGAACTGAAATGTCTACTATATTCTTAACTAGTCCTTTCATACAGGGGATGCAGCACCATCCACACATCATCAGTAAGGCTATTCCTACACAGATGGCAATCAGAATGTTCATCAGGATGCTGCCCCAACCCCGGAACCATTTTTGGAAAAAGTCCATCAATGGGTTTGGTCCTGGTTTGGTCATGGCCGACACCGTCTGAATTACTTCAAGATGGTTGTCTATCTCGTGTTTGTTGTCAGGAATGTACGAACAGCACTCCTCCTGGATTAAAGCACACATACCTCCTTTTGCCGCTAGGGTGAAGTCAAGAGCCATGCGATTTTGAAGCACCACTGTTCTCATGGCTGTCAGTTCATCGGTTATCAATTCTAGGGCAGAAAAGGTTGCATTACTCATTATTTCAAGAAGTTTAGATAGTTTTCTCAGCTCCCAGATCGATTTCATTGCTCCATATGCTGGCAATATGCCTGCCCACGATATGACATCATCACCCAGATCCATGTGCGATAGTCCTTTGTTATTTCCAGGGTCTAAGTCATGATGGTATTTCCAAGGTGCATTGATTTGTCCCACTGGATTAGCAGGTTTCTTAATTTCTCTGACATTCTGAATTTTTCCTTGAGGTAAAACTGCCGTGTGTCATATGGCCGGAACCAGGTACCCCAAAAAACAGCTACCGGACCAGTTTTCAGGTAGCCATTTATATGCTTTTCCTCTGCATATAAAGTGACAATCTTCTACTTTAGTGGTAACTTTACTATAAACATACACTTGTCCTGCATGAAACATTTTTCTGTCAATTATAGACAGTTGTTTGTAGAGAACAGAATCACGTTTTACTTCCTCAATTGCTCTATGCATCAATTCAAAAAATGAATCATAGTTTGTATTGCAATAAGATCCGGTGTTATCAGGTTTAGTGTAGCATCTATAAGGAACCGTTATATTGCAATGGCTCCATCCTACCCTGACTGTATCATTCTTATGAAAACGCACAGTTCCCTTTTGACGAATAGACAATTGTAATGCTACTTTATCTACTGATGTAACATTCGATGTGTCATGAATTAGGTTTTCCCAGGTCTTATTAGCCCCTAGGGGAACCGACGTTAGCAGCAATCCCCCATATGCAGTTGGTAAAGCTGTGCAGATCCAGCAATTCGAAACATTGAAGGTTTCAGCATACGCATATTTGATTGCCTGGCAAGTATTGAAGTTCAGGTGCCACTCTGCATGCTTACTTAGTTCTACTTGTGTAGCAGAGAAGAGAAACAGCCATAACAAAAAGATTACTGTTATCATGATGGCCAACAGGATGGTCGTGCAATATTTCTGCGGGAATGGTTGCTCCATATTGCCTTTATCTTCTCCATTCTTCCCAAAGGGATGGAAATCAGTCTTCATTTTGGGTTCTGTTGATCTTACTCTCTTCCCTAATAGGACCTTCAGCACCTATGGTTGCTTCACTGGGGTTGAGACGAGCCAGTTCCTATTGATCTGACCCCCCTTTGTAGCCAGACTTTGTGCTTAGGGTCCCGGTGGAGAGGTAAGATCTTTACCCAACTCAAAGTCTTTTACTAGCTTGCAGTGTGTCAGATGGATCCACGAAGCCTGCTCTGCGATGTTAACTGCAGTTGATGTTGACAGAAATACCTGGTAGGGACCTTCCCACTTTGGTGACGCCCAGTTTTTTCTCTTCACAATTTTAATCCACACCCAGTCTCCTGGCGTCACTGTCACTTCTGAGGTTTTGGCTTGCTTCTGACCTGAAACAGAATTAAACTGCAACAGGTGTTTAGAACTCAACAACTTTTTCATATATTCAGCTAGTGTAAAATCAGCTTTCCGGTCTGATGACATGAGGGGTTTCCACTGGGGGTGTGTAATAAGCCCTTCCATACAGCTTTTCAAAAGGAGTCAGTCTTTTTGCTGTAGGGACAGTTCTCATGCTCGACAATGCTAAAGATAAACAGTATAGCCAGGTTTTTGCTGTTTCAGCTATCAATTTCCTTAGTTTGCTTTTCAGTATGCCATTATGCCTTTCAACCAGCCCTGCAGACTGCGGATGATATGCACAATGATTTTTGAGAGAAATACCAAAAAACTTACTCAGCTGCTGTATGGTTTGATTTAAAAAGTGCATACCGTTGTCACTATATATTCTCTCCGGAATGCCAAACCTAGGAATAATTTCCTTAACAAGTACCTTTGCTACTGTAGCTGCATCCGGATTTTTGGTTGGAAAAGCTTCCACCCACCTGGAGAACATATCTATAATGACAAGGCAGTACTTCTTGTTTTCACATTTGTTTAGTTCTATAAAATCCATAGAGATAGTGTGAAACGGATATGGTGGTGTGGGAAAACTCCCTTGCTTAGGCTTTATTGCCCCCTGTGCATGGTGTTTGTTACAGATTTGACACATTAAACAAAATTTTTTAGAATAGTTTGTAAATCCGTACGTTGTGAACACCTGGTTCACCAGCTGTACCATCCCCCCTGTTGAGACATGGCACTGCCCATGGCTCAACAATGCCGCATAGCGGAACAAGTTAGAGGGTAGTATTGGTTTTCCCTCCTTAGAGATGTGTAGCCCCTTCTCGAGGATTGCTCCTCATCTTATCCATCGCTGTTTTTCTGCTTGCATAGTGAGTGTCTGCATTGTTTCTAACATCTAAATTCAAGGTTTCAGAGGGTTGTAATTCCTTATCTAGAAGGAATACCTCTGTAGCTGCCTGTTTTGCAGCTGCCTCTGCTCTCGCATTACCTTTTGAAATTATGTCCTGTTGTTTAGTATGAGCTGTACATTTGCAAATAGCTACCCTTTGAGGCAATTGAATGGATTTTAAGAGATCTAAAATAAGCTGCACATGATTTATAGGTTTGCCAGTAGATGTTATCATTCCACGGTTTTTCCACTGTTGTGCAAACACATATACAGTGGAAAAAGCGTATTGACTATCAGTGAAGATGTTTACACACTTATTCTTTGCTAAGGTACATGCTCGTGTCAGAGCAATCAATTCTGCTGCCTGTGCAGAAAAATGATACGGTAAGGATTTTGCTTCTATCACTTCAGTATCAGAGACTACTGCATATCCTGCTAGGTTCTGTCCTGCAGGGCCCCTTTTGCATGAGCCATCCACGTAGTATGTCACCTCGGCATTATCCAAGGGGACATCCATGAGGTCTTTCCTAGGTAATGTCTTCTGCTCGATTATTTGCAGGCAGTGGTGTGGTGTGCCGTCTGCAGGAGTTGGGAGCAGGGCAGAAGGGTTTAAGGTCGTACATCATTCAATTGTCATATGAGGTTGGCTCAACAATATGGTCATGCAGGAGAGATGCCTAGCAGGAGAGAGATATGCTACTTTTTCTTGCAATAAAATAATCGCGACTGCATGAGGTACCCTTAGAGTGAGTGGGTGAAACAAGACAACTGAAGCCGAAGCCTGCACTGCCATTGCTGCCGCAACTACTGCCTGTACACAGTGTGGCAAAGATCATGCTACTGGGTCTAATTGTGATGAATAGTAAGCTATGGGATGCTGCTTATCCCCATGTTGTTGCGTTAGTACTGATGTCATATAACCCTGCTTGCAATCTACAGTGTGGAAGAAACGTTTATGATAGTCTGGCAATCCCAAAACTAGAGAGGAGGCTATTAACTGTTTCAGCTTACAGAAAGCAGATTCTGCCTCCGTTGTCCACTGTAACAAGTCCTGCGCTGCCATAGGTGTCTTGTAAATAAGGTCAGTTAAAGGCGCAGATTCCAAAGCATAGTTTGGAATCCAGCTCCAACAAAAATTAGCCGTTCCCAAGAAGGACATCATTTTCTTCTTGGTGGTGGGCTTTGGTGCCTGCAAAATTGCCATCTTCCTGTCCTCATCTAAAGTTCTACCTCCCTTGGATATTACATATCCCAAGTACTTTACCTGTTTTTTCCAAAGTTGCAGTTTGTTCTTATTCACTTTGTGTCCTTCAGCAGCTAGAAATCGTAAAAGTGCTACTGTGTCTTCCCTGCAATCCTGCAGGGTGGGGGCTGCTAATAGAATGTCATCAACATAAAGTAAGACCTGACTACCCCTTGGTGGGTTAAATCCTGCCAGGTTATTTGACATTTCTTGTGAAAATATAGTAGGGCTCTCACAATATCCCTGTGGTAATCGGGTATATGTGTATCTTTTCCCCTGAAACGTGAATGGAAACCAATACTGGCTGTCTGGGTGTATTGGCATTGAAAAGAATGCATTACTAATGTCTACCACAGAGAAATATTCTTGATGAGGTTTTAAGTCATTCAACAAGGTGTGTGGATCCAGCACCATAGGTGCCCTTGGTATTACTGCGTCATTTACAGCTTGCATATCCTGAACCATACGCCATTCTCCATTGGCTTTTTTGACTACAAATAAAGGTGCATTACACGGAGAATCAGGGGATTCTACTAGCACCCCTCCCTTAAGTAATGCTGCTATAATAGGTTTTATTCCTGCCTCTGCATCCTTTCTTAAGGGATACTGTCTTTTTTGTGGTCTAAATGTTGATTTTGGTGTAATACTAACTGGACCTGCAGTACGGATAAGTCCTACATCTGATTTTCCTGCTGACCAGAAGGTCTCTGGTATATCTCATAAGGCATTTTCTTCTTCCGTCAGTAGGAGTATACATCAGCTATCTCCACAAGACTGCAAATGTACAGCTGGGTTGGCTTGAGTTAACCAATTAAATTTTTGTACTTGTATTCCCTGTCCTGACAACTCCAGTTCTGTTTGTTTTTCCCATCTTGTAACTCTCTCCCCTAGGTCTGCCCACCATATGTTTTTATTTTTGGTTAAGCTCACATGTGGTAGTCGATTGGATTTATAAAGTGTCAAAAACTCCTGAGGCAGCGAACAGCTGGCTACACTATTTCCTTCTGCATCCCAGTATAAGTTTCTTAGTACCAATCTGTTTGTATGATGCTTAAATAATTCTTTTTCATACTCATTATCAGGCCCTGGTGTGTTACAAAAATACAGGGTGCAATGCAGCAGGTGCTGTTTATCAGTGTCCTGGGAGGGAAACTTACTGATGGCTACGTTCATCAGTTCTTTGGTCACAGTCCCTGGACCAGTCATAACCAGGTCCTGACTGTACCAATAAAACGTTTCACTACCCGATTGAACCATAAAGGTGTCAGTTCGTCGCTGCACTTCCATGCCCTGCATAGTTGGAACCACCGCTATGTTAAATAACTGCATGAGATCCCTGCCTAAGAGATTCACTGGGCACTTTGCAGAAACTACAATCTTACTTCTTTGTGTCAATCCTGAAACAGGATCTGTTATGGTGATGTTGTTGTATACCCCTCTCTCCGGGTATAGCTGCCCATTTGCTGCTTTGACCAGTATGTAATCAGATGACTCTGAATTGTCTGGTAATTTGGAGGGGGTGTATCAGTGTCCGTGATGCCCCTGAATCACACAAAAATTTAACCTCACTGCCTTTTACCAAAAGTGTAACTTCTGGTTTTGTATCTGCTAAATAGAGCTCCAAGCTCAATAGAGCCAAGTCTAGTACTTCATCTTCTTCTGTATCGTCATTAATTTCCTGTACTTCCTCTATTTCCCTTTTCACATCCTTGTTTGTCCTTTCTGTACCGGTTTCTTCTAGTGATTTCTGACTATCATATAGTCATTCCTTACCTTCCTTGTCTTCCGTTGCAGCCTTCTTATTTTTCCTGCAATCCCTTGCTGAATGTCCCTTTTTACCACATTTAAAACATTCTCCCCTTTTCTTACGTCCTTCAAAGTCTTCTGATCACTGATCAGACTGCTTACCTCCCTGTGTGTTTTTCCTGCCCTTTTTCCCGGGGTGCACAACATAAACTTCTGCTCCGTCTTCTACGGAAAATACCTGAGCCTTCTTCTTCTTTTTGTTATTAAAATGCCTTTCAGCATGTCTAGCATATTCAAGTAGTGAGTGTAATCTGCTCGTTCGATGGTCGACCATGTGTTTTGTAATGAAACTGCTTATAGGTGTACTACTACCTTTTAGAAATGCATTCTTTAACTACTGTTCATATGGGGAATCTTGTTTTTGATCTTCAAGAACCTGCATTCCACAGTGGTTGTTAAAACATTCTAACAGTCTAGCAAAATATTGGTCAACTGGTTCACCCTCCTGCTGGACACATTGATTAATGCAAGCCCAGTCTGCCCTAGGTTTCCATTTCTCAGAGATGCGGTCTGTAAGTCCCTTCACTCTAGTGTCTAATTCTGTGCTGCTATGTGGGAGAGGTTTTTGTGCAGCGTCACGAGGATTCCAATTGCCACAAATCATGTACCAATCTGGTCCTACAATCTAGTAGTAAAAACGAAGTAGACCAACACCACGATTGATGAAAAAGCTTTAATTCACATAAAATCCAGGATGTAAGCGCTTTCGCGTGCTGCCAAATGCACGCTTCTTCAGACAAGTTTAAAACACTCTGAAACACTATTGACTTATATATCATTCAACTATATCTGTTAATTGATTAATTGATCCAAATGAATGAATCAATTATATTCTTAAAGTCAAAATGCTTCTTAAAAAATGTGTATTCCTTGCAACCACAGCACATAAGCTCAGATCAAAGCAGAACAAACCAAGATGTGCTGGAGCATATATATACAATTAACATATATTCATATTAAAGCAGAAACATAGAATTTACATTTTGTTTTTCAATACTTGATATTGTTTAGTGGAAAAAGCTATCATTAAATAATTATATTTAATCTCAACACATCTAAGAGCTACAACCTATAATAAAAAATATATATAACCAATATTGCACATAATATATACTTCATGTATGCTGCCTATATATGACTAAACTAATAGTCTCAATATACAATTCAAATCGTAACAAAATTTAAAAACAAATCCTCCTTCCTGTTTTTTGCATAACAATTAAACTACAATAATGTTTTATTACATTTAAATAATATATCTGTATATATTCATCTACTCATCATAAATTACAAGTTATGTTTAACAGAATATTATGAATAAGCATAAATGTTTAAAAAATATGAAGTGTATTAGTGCAGGAGTACTAGAGATGTGACATATAGAACATGATGTAAACTTATGCATATAGATCCAAAAGGGGATCAAACTTGTACATAGTAACCAGCTGCACAAATTGCTATATAATGTGTAAACATGAAATAAGAAATATAATGAAATGAAATAAAATTAAAAAGTAATAAATAAAATTACTGCTCTTTTTAAGAACAGCAAAATTGGGTAGAGACCTGAATATTATAAAAGTATAATAATATACATTTTTAATGTCTCATCCTATTACTAATGTTCTTTTCAAGAAAAATTCATATTCTATACAGACATATGCATTCTGCAAAAACTCATTAAATAAACCATTGGATATTGAGTAGAAAAATACTAAAAAATGAAATTAGAATAGCTCCCAAACTCAGGAGACATGTAGAGTTACTTAAAATACAGTGGCTAATAAAATCTGTATCAAAATATATAGGGGATGAAGGACCGAATACTAGAAGACTATATTGAACAACCTATCAGAGAAGATTACATTATCTTACAATAATCAGTAAGTCGTGTCTACAGTTTAATGAGTATAGTATCACCTAAAAAATATGGTCAAAAAGAAAATGTATATGGTACTAAATAAGCATACATATTTGGAGTTTAAACAAAACTTTGTATAAACTAAATGTTATATAAGAAAAAATGTATGGAAATAGTATGCATCTAACTATTAGGATTGCCATACCAAGCACACAGAAACTCCAAGGGAATATACATATGTGTTGTAGGTCACTTATGAATGATATTTCCTTTTCTTTAGCTGTGATCTGATGCTAACATAGCTATTGAGGCCAGGGTATTTATGTGCTCTAATTCTGAATATCCAGTTCAACTCCAGGCTCTCTAAGTCATTGAAATTGTCACCTTTTCTTAAGTTAGGTGTCCTTTTTTGTAAAACTCTGAAAGCAAAGGTATGGTCTGGATATTCAGAGACATGTTTAAACAATGCATTCTTTTGGTCCTTCTTTTTTATTGCATACAGGTGCTCTTGTATCCTATCCCTGAGCCTCCTTGTTGTCATGCCCACATAGAAAGCAGGGCAGGACATACAGGTAGCTAAATAAACAACATTTGTATCATTACAGCTAGCTGAACAATTAATTGTGACCTCCTTAAACAATTCAGGACTAGAGAATTTTTTATCGGTAGATACCCATTTACAAGATGTACACCCTCCACAGGGAATAGTGCCTCTAATGGCACTACTAATAGTATTGTCATTGAACCTCTCATTACATAAAATCCTTTTCAGATTTAACATGTTCTTATATGTGAATGATGCTCTACTTCCTACTAAGTTCCTAATTTCTTTTACTAATTATATCAGTGATGTACTTGTTATCACTTGTATAACTAATAATGCATCTTACTTGCTTTTGATAATATTGATGCATTACCCTAGGTTTATGTTGTTCATCATTAATAAATCTTTCTTTTACATGTGCTATATTTACCTGATTGTACCCTCTGTCTAATTCAATGTCACGTTCATCTTTGTCTTGACAGATCCTATTTATCCTGCTGAACTGTCCTTTAATTATATTTGAAAAGATGAACCTAGGATGCATGCTATCATGTACTAGTAATGTATTCTTCCAACAATCTTTTCTGTGAAGAGATGTGACTATCCTACCTGCCTTTGGTTTTTTAATATTTAGGTCTAGAAAGTTAACATTTGAATAGGAATATTCTAGAGAGAATCTCAGAAAATCTGTAGTACTTTTTAGATCTTTAATGAAAGCTTCAAGTTGCTCTGGTGTCCCATCCCAGATCATCAGTATATCATCTACAAACCTGAAGTATGCTACTACTTTGTTAAATTCTATATGTGGAAACAGACTAGTAGTCTCCCATTCATATACCACCAAATTAGCATATGAATTGGCGCAGGGGGTGCCCATGTACACCCCCACTGTTGTAAATAATAGGCGTTGTTAAACATCATGACATTTCTTGTAAGTACTAATTCTAGTAGAGCATTTAGTAAGATTTGTTCACTGTTATTGTAAAGGCCGACTCTTAACATCTAATGTAACTAGTAGAAGTTTCTCTAGAATCTTACCCTGTATGTTATTAAGATGGTCAATCAATTGATAGGAATCTTTCAAAATGGTACTGATTTTATTTACTATGGGTTTTAGCTTATTTTCAACAAATATAGACATATTCTCTGTAACCCACTGATGTCCTGCAACAATTGGGCGAAAGGTGGATACTTGGTATAAGCGGATGTTCAATTAATAAAAACAAATAAAAATCATAACTGATTTGCCTATTTACCATCATGTCATACAAATCATGGTGCACTTCATATACCAGCTTATCAACTGTCTTCCTATCTATTTCTCTATAGGTAAGGTCATCATTTAAAAGTGTAACCATATATTCAATATAGCTGTAAAAATGTGAAAGCAACCACCACGAATATCAGCAGGACATAGGTTACAGCAACTCCCAAGTAATGACCATAGGCAATCCTTCAAAAACAGCAAGAACTTTTATTCAAATAACATGAAATGGCGCTTTACATAGCAAGCTATGCTTTCTTCAGATATCAATATAGTCAGTTGTGTTAATTACCTCTTTGTCATTCGAGAGGGCATTCATTGCTAATCTTTCTTCCCTGGAGATGTTATGAAAAAGTATTTTAGAGCCTTGCTCAAGACTATCATAGTGTTTGTATAGGTCAGAAAACATTCAACATAGGGATGTAAAACAGGTGAAAAGGTGCTTTTCTTTCTATAACACTCAACCTCAAACGCACTCCACTCTTAAAACATCATTATTCAAATTAGATGGTTTATGAAACAAAAATTCAGTTAACAGAGTAGAGACATCACTAATTTGAGCAGGAATGAAGCTCAATCCTCTATTTAATACCTGGTAGTCCATATGAGTTAGCATTCTATCCTAACATTAAGTCCTTTAATCTTTTCTTAAGAATCAAGATTGGACTGTTGTAATTTGGGTTTGGCTCCGGCTCACGTAAGCTTGTTGATTGGGTGGAGGTGTGCTGTCATCAGTGGAAGTTTACTAAGTCTTTTAAAGAAACAGATTCAGCAATTTCAACTGGACCTCTTGTCTCTCTTTCAAAAACTTCAGTTTGTTCCATAAGAGCAGTAATTTTATTTAACTTTTTAATTTTATTTCATTTCATTACATTTCTTATTTCATGTTTACACATTATATAGCAATTTGTGCAGCTGGTTACCATGTATAAGTTTGATCTTTTTTTGGATCAATATGCACAAGTCTAACATCATGTTCTATATGTCACATTTCTAGTATTTCTGCATTAATACACTTCATTTTTTAAACATTTATGCTTATTCATAATATCCTGTTAAACATAACTTGTAATTATGATGAGTAGATGAATATATACATATATATTATTTAAACATAATAAAACATTATTGTAGTTTAATTGTTATGCAAAAAACAGGCACATCTTGGTTTGTTCTGCTTTGATCTGAGCTGATGTGCTGTGGTTGCAAGGAATACACATTTTTTTTGACTTTAAGAATATAATTGATTCATTCATTTGGATCAATTAATCAATTAACAGATATAGTTGAATGATATATAAGTCAATAGTGTTTCAGAGTGTTTTAAACTTGTCTGAAGAAGCGTTCAATCATGGTCCTACAATCTGTCGAACTACTTTTTCTATCTCTTCCCCATTCAAGTTATAACTCAGCCTCATTCCTTGTAAATCTTCTGAAAATTTTCTGAAATTAAGTTTTGGATGGGGAATCCCTTCTGTACCTTTCCGGATGTCTTCCGGAGACCAAGGTCTATACACTAGGATAGTTGGAGTCTGATCTTCCTGTCCTGCCTCAGGGTTCGGAACTTCTATGAGTGGGCATATTTCTTCTTCTGCAGGTCGTATATCCCTAGCTACCTGCCATAATTCAGAGCTTTCTTCTTGATTATTTGCCTTTGTTCTGGACCTAGTTCCGATGGGATCCCTAACTTTAGTTAATTTCAGTTTTAAGCTGTCCCTGTCTCCAGTGAGCATAGGATATAATGGGGGTGGATCAACCTGCCCACTCACTCCGTATTCTGGTAGAGGAGGGGGAGGCGGAGGTGCCAATGCCATTACCAAGTTATTGTCTTCCTTATCTAAAAACATTGCCTTCGAATCTTTGTTCTTTTGGTCTCTGCAGTTTGCCTCCTCCAGCCACCTGTGTGCCTGGGGAATTCCTAACTGTCGTTGCTTTTTTACTTGACCTTTAGAATCAGTTTTGAGTTGTTTGATAAGTTTGATAAGTGAGGATTTTTCTAATTTTCTGTCAAATTCATACTTAATAACCCATTTTGAAAAGTATTTAATATTGTCTGCGCGCTGTGACTGCATATATTTTGCATCTTCCATTAATGGTGGATTTCCTGGTGTCTTTGTACAATTATTACCCATTTTTTTCCCTATTTTTGTTTGCTACGTAGACTGTACAGAAAATATTATCTGATGCCTTCAAATTTTTACATGTACCACGGATTTTGTTATAGTCTCTTCAGAATGACTGTCTAAAGCCTACTGATCTGTTTCACCTGATCTATGACAAGACTGTACCTTTTTTCTATCCCTGACTGTAAGAAAATACAATCTGACAGAAACAATACACATCTAATCCCTGATCTTGAAACAGAAAAAGTAGATTCACCTTACCTGACCCCAGGTGATTGATCGCTGATTCGGAAAACCCGTCCTTCAGTCATAGATCAGAAGGTGACTGGCCTCTTTTGACAATAATTCAGTTGGAGGTCTTTATACTGTAGAAGAACCGATTTGGTTTCTTCCCCGTACGGTTTCAGCCACCTGGCCGTCTGATCTGTGGTGAAGAGAGGGTTCCGGCTCGAAGGACCAATCTGTCAAAGAAAGCACAAAGATCAATGCACGTAAGGTTCAAGAAAGGCACCCTTTATTACTTGCAGCGAGGAGACAAAGCATGTAGGTACAAGCATTGTCCGATTTTCCATGGTTCAGCATGCTATTCTTATACAGTTCTCTGCATGTACACAAGAAAATATTGTTAGTTTAACTGCTGACATGGTCAGGAAAGAAGACATTGTTAGATTTATTGCTGACATGGTCAGGAAAGAAGACATTGTTAGATTTATTGCTGACATGGTCAGGAAAGAAAACATTGTTAGATTTATTGCTGACATGGTCAGGAAAGAAGACATTGTTAGATTTATTGCTGTCTTGCAAAACATGTTTGAGAAAAACAACCTGGCCTTGGGCTAATTTCGGCCCTCCTTTGTTTCTTACATTATTTTAGCTGTTCAGTTCTTGATATGATACATTTGCCCAGAGTCAAGATACAACCCTGGCCTCAATACACATTCTGCTGACCACGGTAAACTTTCAAGCGTCAATTATTCTCTTATCTAGGTTTCCTGCAGCAGCACATATTTCACACAGAACAAGCAGAATAAATGTATTAATTTCTTTTTTAACCCTAAATGCATCTAAGCTTGCACATTGCAGTTATACATTTTCTTAACAGGCGGAATGACAGGCTATTAAGTATAAGGAGACTTGTACTAATCTATCTGGAGAGTTGACAGATTTAAGGCCATTAATTATTTCTTTGGGGAGGGAGGTTAATAATTGCTGGAGATTTTCCAGTTGAGAGATATGCCTGGATTTATACTTATCAAAGGGGGTATTGCATTCTATGACTGGTCTGATAAGAGAAAATTCAGCAGTAAGGTGATTTCTTTGGATCTTGACGATATTTCCTTGGAAAATAATTGGGCCAGATAGTAGGATTTCATGACTATGGTGTTCTGGTAAACTGAAAGCAGTAATTATGTCAATCTACTGGCTCTAGTTTGTGATGTAATCTCAGTCCTATAAAATGTGCATAACCATTTAGAATATTCATCCACCACATTCATGAAATATCATTAAAAAATGGAGCTTCAAGATCATTATGCAACCTTTTTCAGGATCCTCAAACATATTCAAATGGCTACAAAGAAGCACGTCTAGGCATTGGTTTTTCCCATCTGTTGTGGTATACATTTTTTTTACACATGCACTATTTTGTCGTCCAATTTTTGCCCACAAACAAACCTTCATGTCGGGGTATTCTGTTTTACAATTCTTGGATGCCCTGTATGCAGTTGTTATAGTTCTCCTTTTTTAACTTATAACAAAATAAACATTTTGGTTTCCTATAGAACACAACAACCTTTCTCTATAGATAATTCAAACCTTCTCTTTTGGTATTCATTTTAAACTCTCATCTACTGCATTAAGGCAGCCTACTATAAAAATGATTAACACTAGAATGTTCTTTGTCAGTTTGAGTCATTCATGCAATCATATCAGCTTTTACTGGGGAATTCTAAAAATAACCCTTTTAAGAGAACTTATACACATATTTTTTTGTTTCTTTCAGCAAATATTTTGACAATGGAATTCATGAGACTAAACCAGCATTTCTGTATTCTTGGATGTTAAATATTCAATATGGTAATTATAAGATGATAAAATTATAATCCCTTTCTGGATATGTGTAGCTGTGGGGGCCATTCAATATGCTGAATGCATATATTCTAATGCCACTATTGTGACAACAAATCACTGAAAACGTCTCTAAATCTTAACTGTATGTTCTGTACCATTAGATAACTCATGCTTTTTCATCCACTGTGCACCTCTGACTGCTTTTTCCATAGTCTGAACGTTTTTTGAAAACCTGAAAATATTAAATTTAATGCAAATGACTCCTTTCTCTGACAAGCTTCAGTACAAATACCACCAACGAATCTGCCACTTATAGCTTCCTCCAAATTCTCAAGAAATTGCCCGTCTACTACATATTGCTTCAGTTCAGCAACTGAGTCATAGTTTTATGGGCCTACAGGCTGTAATGATTTAAACACAATCTTTCCAAAATTATCAGCAGTTTTGGCACAATATGTCCATTTAACATTCCACAGATTTGCTTGTAGCTTTTATCTTTCTGTTTCAATTACTGAACCATGTATCAAAGTAGTCCTAGCACAGAATCACTGTCATGTTCTGTAATGTTGCCATGTGCTTATCTTCATGAAGGTTATTTGCAACAAAAAAAGTTCAATTCTCTCAATGTATGATGACCACAGCTCTATAGCTGACTTACATTCCCAGCAGCTTAAGCATGGCAGCTAGTGGAACACAAGGGAATCCCTTACTGGTTGAAAGTGAAAACTCTCCAGTGCTTCATGTCAATTAACTGTGATAACCAGCTGTAGAGGTCCATAAATATTAATGCAGGGTTTCTCAGAACTAATTGTGATCAGTGCAGCTGTCTGATCACTGAGTACTGACTGGTTTCTATATTTTTTCCAAAGTGTGATATGATGTGAAAGTCTTGTCAGCTTTAGTGTATGCTGCATATATCTTTAACTGTGAGTAACAATAAATAAACAGATGTGTGGTACATAGCCATACAGCTTGCTTTATAAATTCTAGTTCCATGTTTATTATTTAATGAATGCTGAAGAATTTAGTTCCATTTTAAATCAGGGACAGTATTTCAAAGAGCATGCACATATTCACAGAGTTATTCATGAAGTATTGCATTGTAAAATGATATTGCACACTTGCCATTAAAGGTTTTTGATTTAAAAAGCATTTAATTTGTATATGTAGTAAATTGAGCAATTATAATTCTGCTGTGACAGAATAAGGCATTAGCTAAAGCAAGCCTGAGCTACAGAATAAATTGTGACTGTGCTTTACAGCAGTCATCAGTTAATAAAGTGTGCCCAGTGGATGTAGCTGGTCTCTTCTTTTGGTCTTTGAAAGTGTATAACATTGAAAATAAATATTGGTGATGAGCTTTTAAGATAATGCACTTTGAAGCAAGAATGACTCACTTGAGAAAAATTCATGAATTTAAGCCAGGTGTGCAGTCATGGTTAGCATATATTGGAAATACTGTGTAACAGTTTTGTGTACTCAGAGGGTGAATCCTATAAGCAGATTAAAGGAGTAGAGCTGGGGGCTCCAGCAGACTTGGATTTCGGCACATAGTTAGTTTTATGATGGTGGTAAACCAATTTTCTTTTCCCTCTATGTGCAATCAACATGTTTTTAGATATTTCTGTTTTTTTTTTTGGATAACATATTTTTTAATGTTAAGTTGAACTTTTTTTGGAATATGTGTGAGGTCCATTTTAACCAAGAGGTGGCATTTCAATCTTCTGGATTACAAGAAAAGTTGGGTAATAATCATGCAGTGGTATACAAGAGAGGGGACTATATTAAACCAGATTTTGAGATTATTATGTAGACTGCAGTAAGTGGGAGTATGATATGAATGATCAGATCAGGGCATGTTCTCAATGTCGCTTTATTAATGACAACATTGATATAACGATACGAAATTTTCATAGGACTATTGGTACCAATGGAAAGCATAACTGTACCCCTTCTACCGACTGCTATATGTAGCTAATTGTGTGACATGCCACACATTTTATGTTGAGAAAATTGAGTTGGCCCTTAAGAACAGAATATGTCAACACATATACAGAACTGGAAAGAAAGATGACAGAAATGCCTTGAGGTTTTAAAAAAAATGTATTTTATATATTAGTAAAGAATGTTAGAAGCAGTGACTGCGACACTAATTTAGAATCTAGTGAACTTTATTGGCAAATATTATTAAATGGAATACAAGGTCTGGGAATAAATGATAATTTGTAAATAGCACCCTAATTTTAAGAGCTGATAAAATTTGATTATGACAGTAATATATTGCATTTTAAATGTTATTTAGTAAATATTTTAAGTGATGCATATAATTTAAAGAAATGTTTTAATCATGTATTTTTAATGTGTCTATTTATAAATTGCAGTTGCTTTAAGATTATTAGTTATGTTGATACTGGATACTTGGCTTGGTTATTTAGGAACAGGAAACAGTGCAATATTCATTCTGATGAAGTTTTGCTGTTGATAGGAATGAAAGTACTTAATTTTGTGTTGATTAAAGGCTGAGTAAGGAAGATGTGTTTTTACTTATTAGTAAAATAAATTCTAATAAAATACTAAATAAATACTTTTTACTTATTAGTTTATGATTTTACTCACTCTGGAATATTACTTTTTGTGCTTCTAGATTATTTTAAAAGTAATTTGCAATGTCAAATTTCTTACAGTGTGTAGCAGCTTGTTCTGCAATCTGATTATATTTTAGGCACAAGCCAATTCCCATTTCTAGTTCTGATGCTTATTTAGAGAATTGTATTGTGTTTTTGTCTCAAATTACTAACAGGTAATTCTGTGTATGATTCCAGTAGGATTGGAAACAGTTGTCATTTTAAAGCCAACAATTATTTTCCTTCCTTCCTTATTCTATCCATTCATACCTGTTTACTTGGAGCCTATCCCAGCATTCAGTGGGCACAAAACAGAGAACATAATCATGGCTAAGATATTAGTTTGTCTTAGCACTGATATAACTAGAGTAGAGCAAAGGGAGCAGCTGCACTGGGACAAGCTATTGTGGGGCTGTGACTGGTAATGGGGTGCTACTGAAGTACTAGTATTTATTTAAGAAGCCACTGGTTAGTAACATGGCTTCTCAAATGACTGTATGTACTGACTTAGAGTGTTATCATCTTCAGGCTGAAGGGTCAAGAGGCTGGGGACTGTCTAGAGTGCCAGAAGGCCTAGCTTTGGTTCTGTTTCTCGTGACACACACATACACACACACACACACACACACACACACACACACACACACACACACACACACACACACTCACCCACCACATGCAATTTGCTTTTAGGATGTTGAAGGAAATTAGAGCACCTGGCAAAATCCTCATAGACACAGGAAGGACATGTGGACTCTGCACAGATGACACCTTAGCCGTGAACAGAACTATAAAACCAAAGACTGTAAAGCAGTAATAGAAGGCAGGGGAAACAGGAAGGCATGCAAAAAAAGCAGAGTATGAAGAGGAAGTGTAAGAAACAACAAAAGCAGAAGTTGCCCAGGTCCATTAATGAGGAAACGAGTGAAGCAGATTCCCAAAATGAATTAGTTACTAATATTTCGCATTATGCTTTAAATACAGATACAAACCACGGTGGTGCAGCGGTAGCATTGTTGCCTAACCGCAAGAGGTTCTCCCGTTAGATTCTCGGCTGGACCGCCTTCTGTGTGGAGTCTGCATGTCCTCCCCGTGGTCGAGTGGCATTCGAAAGACATGCGTAGAATGGGCGTGCCTTCGTTGAAGGCTGAGCGTTGAGCTGGCACCTCAGCACTGTAAAAATCTACTGCTAATCATTAGCGGACCGGAGTTCCGCTGTGGCGACCCCTAAGTGGGAAAAGCCGAAAGAGCAACAACAACATACTTTAAATCCAGATGAGGTGTCGGTTCTGAATAAAGGTTTGATGTTCGTACTTGCATCTAATGGTAACATTGCTGATGCTTTAACTGAGTTGAGACTTTTAAAATGAACTTAAAATCTGAAAGTTCTGTTCAATGATAAAATTAGTAAAGTCAATACTTTGAAGAAACACTACTTTTATACCTATAAATAATATGAACATACAAGCTTTTGAATCAGCTTGTGAAAAGGAACTATATGATATTTCTCTAAATGGAAAGTTGCCCCACTCGTTTTATAATTTAACTAGAAATGAATCATTGGGAATTAGGATGCTAAAAACAATCTTAATATAATAATAAAACAGGCTGATAAGGGTAGTGCAATAGTGGTAATGCACTATATGCTGACAGTACGTACCACACACACACACACACACACACACACACACACACACACACACACACACACACACACACACACACACACACAGACACATAGACACACACACACACACACACACACACACGCACGCATCCAGAGTAGTGGTGCAGTAGTGGTAATGCACTATATGCTGACAGTATGTATCATACATACATACATACAGACACACACACACACACACACACACACACACACACACACACACACACACACACACACACATGCTAACAGTATATGTCATCTATTGAAACTCTTTTCATAGGTAGGACAACTTATGCATTGAGCGATGTACAAGATCATATTAAAGCTGCATTGAGTACAAGTATTTATTCTATGTATCTGAGTGGCAATTTGAGCTTAGATTTGATGAATTATTTTTATGTTTCTAAGCCAGTTATACCTATGTTTTATTGTTTGCCGAAAGTACATAAAACCCTAGTTAACCCCCCCAGTGAGACCTATAATCTCAGGAAGAGGTTGGGCCACAGAACCAATATCCTTGTATTTGGAAAGGGAATTAAAAGGTATTAGATTCTAATGACTTTTTACAGCAGCTTTTTGTTTGGTCAAAGGATAATGTTATTGCTCAAAACAAGCAAATTAAATGAACCCTCTGGATTAATGCGTTAACATCCAAGAAAAGAGAAAGATACTTGAGAATATAAAGATGTAAGACAATACTACAGCACTGTGTAGTTATATGTTCCCAGTAAAATAGTGACACCTTCTTCTGTGATAAAAGTAGTCTATTTATTAAACCAGAAATAATGTAAGCGCTTTCACAGTGTAACCCGCTGCTTCTTCAGACGTATTTGCAATGGCATCTAACATGAACATTTAAATACTAAATTATTTACTTACTTAAAGAAGTATCCAATTAAAAATCTCTTACCAAAAATACCACCATTTAAAGACATATTACAAAACACAGAAGAACTAAACTTAATACATGTGAAAGCTTTCATGGAATAAAAGATAAAAACATTTAAAACACATATAAAACTAATGACTAGCTATAATATATAAAAATGTGTGTATGCTATAAAAACTAAAAGCCTATGCCTGGATAAAGAATAAATATACAAACTATCCCTGAATAGTGAACTGATAGAATGTCAAGTGAAAAAAAGGTTGTTACACTGAAAACCCATAAATGAGGGTATATAACTGATTTATGAAAATGGACAACTATAAGTAAACTTTATATTACTTCCTAAGTGGTCTAGAATAGGTTTTATCGGTTCTGTATCATTTAGTCCCTTGCCTACATCAGCCCTTAGTCAAATTATCCATTTTGTCTCATTTGCTTCTGTTTTATTACTAATATCCCCTAGCCCATTGCTAAGCCTGGTATTTCCTATTATATAAAACTTAAATGTGTGTAAATTAGAGGCATTCACAACATGTTTAGCTAAGGCATTTGTAGAAACCTGTTTCTGTATATCATATAGATGTTCCCTAATTCTAAATTTAAATTTTCTATCTGTTTTTCCTACATAAAAGGCCCTACAGGTTTTACAGATAGCAAGATAGACAAGATATTCAGTGTCACATGTTCATTCTGCATTAAACCAAAAAGTTTTCTTCAGGTCTGGATAGAAAAACTCCCTCGATATTTCTACATATTGGCAAAAGTTACAATTATTACACAGTTTAACCCCCTTTTTAGGTCCTTTCTTAATGCCATTAAAATAGCACAACATTCTCTTCATGTTAGTCATATTTTTTATAAACAAAAGATGGATACCCACCTACCACTTTTCTAATTTCAGGGTCAGCCATTAATACAGGCCAATATTTCCTAAAAATATCTGTTGGTACTTGCATATTATTAGCATATTTAACTGGCATTTTGTGCTGTACATTATCTTGATTGCATCAATAATGACCCATAGACTTTCTATTACCTTATACCCTTTCTGAGAAGTAGGGTCTGCCCATTGTATCTCTATTATTTCTAACTTGATTCAGGGTTGTTTCGAATTTATCCTTATGTTACTGTCTCTTCATAAATCTTTCTGCCAAAAGTGTCATTTCTTTCTCAAAATCTTCTTCTTCTATACGCAGTCTTGATAGTCTCATGCCTTGACCTTTATTACATTATTAAAAATATGCTATGGGTGCACACTAGTTCTATATAGATAGGTGTTATTATAGCATTCTTTTTTATATATCTCTGTGGTGATTTTCCATTATTCTGTAATGTTAATGGTTACATCAAGAAACTCTATACTTTTACTAGAATATTTTGAGGAAAATTTTAAAAATGTAGATTTATGGTTTAAATGTTCAACACACTGTAACAGTTGTTCTATGGAGCCGTCCCAAATGAAAAAGAGGTCATCCACAAACGATCTATGAAATTTTATATATGCTCTAAAATCACCTTCAACTATATGTTCTTGTTCCCATACCACCATAACTATATTGGCATAACTGTTAGCACATGGAGTGCCCATGGCTACTCCGTGTGCTTGCAGGTATAATTGGTTTTCAAAAATAAATATATTATTCTCTAGAACAAGTTACATCAGTAGCACTATCATATCTCTCTTTACTGCTTCTAAATTGGAATGTTTTCTTAAATAATATTGTAGCATGGCTATACCTTGGTTATTCGGAATAACTGTAAATAAGGATTGTATATCCAAAGTCACCATAATATTCCCTCTGAACTCCATATTTGTATTGTAATATTGGTATAGGTCCATTAAAACTTGTTTAGAGTCTCTCAAACTAAAACAGTTCTGATCCACATATGGTCTTAAAACTTTTTCTAGATATATAGAAATGGATTCTGTACACCGATGGCCGTGGTGGTGCAGTGGTTAGCGTTGTCGCCTCACAGCAAGAGGTTCTCCTGTTCGATTCTCAGCTCGATCACCTTCTGTGTGGAGTCTGCATGTCCTCCCTGTGGTCAAGTGATGTAAAAGACATGCAGGTAGGTGCTTGCATGTATTGGTGTGCCTTCCTTGAAGGTTGGGTGTCGGGCTGGCAACTTGGCATCGTAAAAATCCACTGCCAATCATTAGAGGACTGGAGTTCCGCTGTGGGGACCCCTAACTGGGAAAAGCCAAAAGAGTTTTATCCTTTGCCTGAGACTATAGGCCTCATGGGTGGGTATAGGGGTTTCTTATGGACTTTGGGTATGCCTTGCATCACTGGTATTAGTGGCTTCTCTATTATAAAATATTTATATAAGTACAGCTACAATACTCTCATTACTAAACATTCCTGCAAAGTAGTCTTAATCCTAGTAAATATTCTATGTACATCTTTATAAACAGTTCTCCTGTGAGAGAGACCATAATTTAACATTTCATTCATTTTGCTAACAGAAAACACTCTATCCATGACTACTATGGGCCCTCCTTTATCTGTGAGTCGTATACATAGAGTTTCATCCTCCTGTAAAGACTTTAAGGCTGCCCTTTGTTAAAAATCTAAGTTAAAAAATTTATTTTTCTTAGTACTGTCTAAGTCACAATAAAAAGCTTGATATAATGCCTCTGTACATAATTTTTCAAAAACATTAAGAACAGGATTATTGATGGGAATATAGGTACTCGGTTTATGCAGATTATGACATATATTTAAACTATTATTAGTGTCGTCAGTTAAATCATTATTCCCATCCAAAATTTTTAACATTACTGTCCTAGTATAACATTTTAGATTGAGAATATAGTCCGTTACCTCTGCCGATTGAATGGGTATGGAGAGACCTTTCTCCAAAATCTGTGTTTGTTCAGGAGTGAGTTCTTTGGTAGAGATGTTCCATATTATTGAATCATGTTGTTCAACCACATTTTCTTGATGGTATGTGTTGTACTGATGTTGTGGTCGTATTTCCTTTTCAGTCTGGTTCTGCTCCTGGACCTTTCCCTGTCGCTGGTTCCTTTTATGTTTATCGGTAAAAGGTAATTTAAATTCTGCTGTTTCTTTGCTGGCTGTGTGCTTGCTGCCTCGTTAGTTTTTGCTGGAAAGGGAATGATGTTGTCCACTACTGTTTCTGAACATGAAAAAAACTTTGGTCTAGCCCCAGTCAACTCTCCTTTGGATTGATTTGTGGGATTTAGCTGTTGAACATTCCCTTCTTTTGCAGAGTTCTGCATATACTGCTCATTTCCTGCTTCAACGGTTACGATGCTTTCCCCTTGGGGTATGCTCCATGCTGTCGAAGGTATATTACATCACTCATAGGTTCCTGTAATGGGCACTGGCCCTGTTACTGCTTGCTGATTAGTGCTACTGTTCTCTCTCAACCAGGCAAAGACGTGGCCATTAGAAAAATCCCTTTCATCTCTTTCTAGTTTCTGCAATTTATTATGCAGAGATCTCTTCCCATACAAAGGTAGGAAATCCATTATATTCCTGATAGCTGCTGATATGTTCTTTCTTACATTAGACATACTGTCCCTATTTAAGGCAATTCCCAACATATGGGGAGCAGAATGAGTTAGAGAGCATCTAACTATACATAGGTTCATAGGTTCATAGGTTTATACTAGGCTATCTGCCCTAAGGCATTTATAAGCCTAGCCCAAAGTTTTGTGGCTTACACCACCCCTTATGTTAAAAAATACTGTGCCCATTAGTTTGTTGTGCCTCTGTCCAGCAGTGACACAGAGATGATTCCCGGGGTAAACCTACGATCTCCCATCCACCGGTCAAGATTTCTCTTGAACAGAGCCAGCGAGGTGCTCTGCCTCACATGGACCAGGATTTTATTCCACAGCATAGGGAGTCTCTGGGTGACAAATCTATCCCTCCAGCATGTCCTATTTATATCCGTGCTAAGGTTTAAGTCGCTTGCTCTAGTGGATCTGGTAGATTTGGATTTTTGAGGTGGAGCATGTCCATTAATTCCGGGTTGAACATGGCCTTGTATGTCAGGCACAGGTCACCTCTGAGCAGGCGGTATGCGACTGAATAGAGCTGGAGTTTCTTCAGTCTGGCAGCATATGACAGATTTTGGAGTCCCTTTATCCTTTTGGTGAGGAACTTTTGGGTCTCTCCAATTGCTGCAGGTGTCGGGTGAGATACATCCTGAATGGGGCATTGTACTCGATCATTGGTCTGATAAGTGAAGAGTACAGGGGAACAATGACCTCACTTGATCTGGATGTGAATCCCTTCATGATCAGGTGGGCAATGTAGAAGGTCTTTCTAACCACTTTAGCAATGTGAGTGTCAAAAGAAAGGCCACTGTCAACCTGGGTCCCCAGGTCCCTGATAACCTCTTCTGTGCTTAATGGATTGCCACCTATATGGTAGCTTGGGGTTACCTTGTTTTTCCCGAAGGGTATGACTATACATTTTTTGGCATTTAACTTCAGGCCATGGCTCTGGCACCATCTATCAGTTTCTGTGAGACCCCTCTGAAGGATATCTGTGTCCGATGTACTTTCCACTATGGCGCCCAGTTTGCAGTCATCTGCAAACTTTGTCAGCCATAGTCCTCCTATGTTTGCCTGTACTTCTGAGAAGTAGATGCCGAACAACAGGGGGCCCAGGACTGAGCCCTGTGGGACATCACTTGTGATCGGCTTGGAGTCTGACATGGCGACAGCAACTCTAACCCTGTGGGTTCTGTCCTTTAGCCAGTTTGCAACCCATCTTGTGACATATGGGTTTACATTTAAGCTGGTAAGTTTCTCTATAATACCCGAGTGGGGTATTGTGTCAAAAGCTTTTGCAAGGTCAAGGTAGGCTGTATGGACTGCCTTTCCCTCATCAATGGCCTTGGTGACTGTTTCGAAGAAGTCGACCAAGTTCAAAAGGCATGATCTGCCCTTGACAAAGCCAAACTGGGTCGGGTCCAATGTCTGCAAGTCCCCTATGTCTTTGTTTATGAGTTCCATTATGATCCTCTCCATAGCTTTGCAGACCAGGCTTGTTAAGCTTATGGGGCAGTAATTATCAGGGTCCGTAGAGGCACCGCCTTTGTGGAGTGGGACCACAGTTGCCGTACGCCACTCCTTGGGCACGTATCCTGTGGTAAGGCTAAGATTAAACAGCTGCCTTATATGCGGGTTTATAGGAAATTTGCTGATGTTGTGTTTATTATATGGAAAGGGAAAGTGGTACATTTGGACTCCTTTGTAGATTATTTATCGAATACTGCTGGATACTAAAAGTTTAAAATGGAGAAGTCAAGGTAATCTATTAATTTTTTGGATGTTATTTGAGTAGGAATATCCATGGTTCCCTTGACAATGAAATTTATAGAAAGTATGTATGTAAAATTCATGTTTGCATATGACCAATTATGCATCCTCCATTTGTTTTTAAGACCATTCCCAAGGGATAAATAATTAGCTTGGCTAGGTTAAGCACACAAGAAGTGTTCAAGTCCCAATTAGAAGAGATAACAAGTAATTTTTTGACCAGAGGTTACAGTAAAAGGAAAGTGATAGATGGTATGGCATATGTTACTGAGAATAGATCAATTATCTTTTGGTGAACCACACAATAGAAAAGAGAAAATTATTGGAAGAGAAATATGAATAACTATTATTAATTATTAATAGCAGACACACTAGCATTTTTAAGAATATAATATCGAAGCATTGGCACATTTTAAAACACAGTGAAAAGCTTAAGGATATTATACCTGAGAATCCTAGGTATAGTTACAAAAGAGCAAACAATCTTAAACAACTATGTTATAAAGAACAAAGAGAGATCCACCAGGAAAAGGAATGTGTTACATATCCATGTGGGAATTGTACATATTGTAATTTAAGTAGTGGGAATGTTGTTTTTGTACATACGAGTAAAGTTTATAGATTTAATTGTTAAAGGACAACCGCGCCCTCAGACTCAAAAAACATATTAATTTCATCATGGTTTGATGTTTCCTACATTTTAACAGCACTCTGAGACTATTTTGAGCTTTATAGATATTTTTAGATGCAATTTCTGACTCTGACCACATAGGGTCTGGCATATTGAAAAAATTCAGACTGTTTACTCTGCCTCAACTATCCCAGAATGCATTATTTGTCTCACAAAAATTGCATCAGATCTGCCACTTTTTCCCTTAAGTTGCCGTGACTTCATTGACTTAACAGGCATTCACTGCAGTCTTCAAATCCACTACTTTTGGTTAAATTGTTATCCTTTTTCAATGACCACTTGAAACACAAGCAGTGCAAATGCTACAGAACAGAACACAAAAGTGCATTTTCTAGCTTTTTCTCCTTTCAAATGCTAAATTGCTTTCTTTTGTGAAGGCTGGAATCTAGCTCTCCAAGGAATCTCCCCCCCACTTCACACCTACCTTCCCTAGCTGTCAAAGAGCCAAGGGTAACTTGACCCATTATCTGCATGTGATTGACAGCTCACAGCAGGTGACCAGACCAATGTATTGTTTGCTAGTCTGCCTTTTCCTCCTTACAGTGGGAGACTTTTTTTGTTGCACTACTCCTGTCAAATTTAAAACCAAGCAACATAGCACTGGCAATAGTTCCCTGCTTTGCAAAGCATCAGTCTGCCACTTATTTTCCCTTACTGTTTAAATAGCTAACAGATGATACACTATAAACAAATTTCAGACCTGCATGACAGCACCCACATGCTTTGAGTCAATATTAAACAAAAAACTTATGGTAATGCATACCAGTTGTAATTTGTTGCACTTTAATTGTGCCAGACATCGTCTTATGCAATAACATCCTGTTACTGTCTACGCATGTTCACTGCAAAATTATCCTCTTTTTGTAGCCGTTACTGTACTTCATCAGTAGGGCTCTTCTTAGTGAGATTAGTCAACTTATTTGGCTGGACTTCACAGTTCCAGCAATGGTCAACTACATATACTGCACCATATATTGGTTTACTCAGAATTTCACCGCTTAGTATGCATGGTCTTACTACATTTTTAGCTTTACAGTATCTCAATTTACAAAGTCTGTGCTATATCCATTTATCTCTATAAATATAACCCCTGTATACATTAAGACTACAGCGTAATGAAGATCCATCACCTATGAAACAGTTTTTTAATAGACCTTACAAATCTATAGCAATCATATACCATTTAATTTTTAAAAATGTACCAGAAGTCAACTGATCCCTCAGACATACAAGATTAGCTGGCTTTTGGTTTACAATGTGCAAAAGTGGCAATTCCCACAGCACTATTGTGAAAAGCCTCTGTACCTCGTCAAGGTAGCCAGCATCACAGAGGTCCAGTCACACCACAATCCTTCCGTCTACAGCCTGATCCACTCACATCACCAGTTGCATCCAACAGTCTTCCAGATGCATGCGACGCTTGCCCAGCCAAAAAAATCTACATGCCTACATTTATTCACCAAGGACCAGTCCTTAAGACACTGTACAAGCTCCAGCTGCCGACATATAAAAAGGAATCATACACAACTTCATACCGCTCCATCATTCACACAATAGTACTGCAAATCAAGGCTAAGACAAGACATTCCACAATAGCGGTCTCTTGGTCTACATCTGCACAACATGACAGATCTTACACAAGTTATGCCAATCGATTGACCTTTGTTATTTTATTTAATTCTAGCAGCACACATACACATCACTATTTCTGACAACTTTATCACTTCACTATTTCTGAAAACTTTATCACTTCACAATACCAGTACGCATTCCATAAATTATTATCATTTGTCCAGAGCCTCAACTGCTCAACAGCAGGAACACCATGTAGCTCAAAATTGCAAACTTGCTTGCTCAGCTACTTGTTCCCAAATGACCACAAGCAAACAAGAGTTTCACCCGGACCAACTTGTTACAAACTACTATGCCTACTTTACAACCTGCGCCCTCAATGCTATGAATGCTTCACTATTTCATGCTTGGATTGATACTCCATTGAAAATGGCACTTTCCAAGTGTGTAATGTGCAGGACTCTAATCATACCATTCACAGATGAAGCCAAAAAGATACATTTAGTGACTGCATGTAATAACCAGTCCATACACCATCAGTAATACAATTCTACCTTACATAGCTTATCAATTCCATCCATTTAACCATCAGACACACACCATTTAATTTACCATCCATTAACAACTTAAGAACCAATCCAGTTAGCTATATTCATCAAGTCAGGAAACCATAACATTACACATCACAAACCATCCATAACCCATTTGTAGACTCCATTCACATCACATGAATTCATTGTAGCACCATGTTAGACATTGCATTGAACACCATGGTCTTCTGTAGTGAGCTGTACTACTTCCATGCATTCAACACGATGGTCTTCTGTAGTGAGCTGTACTACTTCCATGCATTCAACACGATGGTCTTCTGTAGTGAGCTGTACTACTTCCATGCATTCAACACGATGGTCTTCTGTAGTGAGCTGTACTACTTCCATGCATTCAACACGATGGTCTTCTGTAGTGAGCTGTACTACTTCCATGCATTCAACACCATGGTCTTCTGTAGTGAGCTGTACTACTTCCATGCATTCAACACGATGGTCTTCTGTAGTGAGCTGTACTACTTCCATGCATTCAACACGATGGTCTTCTGTAGTGAGCTGTACTACTTCCATGCATTCAACACGATGGTCTTCTGTAGTGAGCTGTACTACTTCCATGCATTCAACACGATGGTCTTCTGTAGTGAGCTGTACTACTTCCATGCAATGTGATTCCATCGTACAGGTAGCCAAATGTAATTACCTTGCAGAAAAGAGGCTGAAATGTGGAAGTATGACCACTACTTTTCCACACAGCCAGGGGGTGCATAGACAAAATCCTCAACTCTTTACACTCTGGTATGTGCATAACACAATTAGTCTGTGAACATACACAGTATGTATAACAGAGGTTCCTGAATAGGTCTATCACCATTGCCATGGACGGTTTTGTCTTGAGCAAAAACATATCGACTAGATGGGAGACCCGACAGTCCCAGGTTAGTGCCCATGAAATGTCATGGCAACAAATCCGGAGTGAGAGACAAGACTCTGAATAGACCATCAACTATATCCAAAACAGGGGGTATAGCCAGAGGCCTATGTTGTAAGCTCAAATGATGGAAGCCTGTTCTGAGGACAGTGATTATTCCTCCACTCTAGGCTTTTTATCTGTGGGGGTGGGTGAGTACCCCTGATAAGAGTAATCAAGTCCTCAGCCATTTTAAGCATCTGCTTCTTCGTTGTGGTTCCAGGTGAGGGGCCCTTACCAAACGGTTTCCTGGGGTGTTTGGAAGCATTGGCCTTGGTAAAGGCCTTTATAGAGAAGGTAGAGGGAGGTCTGAAGACGCCATGAGAAGAGGCAGATTTCTCGACCGTCTCATCATCAGTAGCAAAGAAGGCTTTGGTATAGCCAGGTAAGATTTTGGCCGACACACCAGCCTCGAGTACCCAAGGTACTGCTAAAGAGGTGTCGTCTGTAGGCAGAAGCTGTGTCATAGTCTCGCTGCAAACTGGGACACTAGAGGTCGGCTTAAGCGTGGTTTTGGTAGAGGCCGCGGACCGCATGTGTCTGGCCTTTTCCTTGTGTTTTTTGTGTAAATGCATAGTCAGTATATCAGACAACGTTGTAAAATTCAAATCTTCTCCAAAAAGATTTTCAGCGAACTCGCCCCGACACTTTATAGTGCGCATACTGAAAGCACAAAAGTGACAGGCAGAGATGTAGTGGTCTGGGCCTAAGCAAGGTATGCAAAGGGAATGTAAATCCCTATGAGGTATTTGCTTCCCACAAGAAATAGAATTAGCTTTTACTGCTTTTAGTGACATTGGTCTGAGCCAAGAAAATTATCCCCAATGGGGTACTTAGTTTTTTAGATGACTTTGGAATGCTGATATTTAGTTCTCATGAGCTGTCCGACCGGCACTTGAGAACTGCTTCTGCTTCGGGCACCGCGCGGCAAGAAATACTGAAGAAAATTGCCTCGGCTGTTTCCTTTATACCCATGCCGCACTAACGTCAGGGAAGAAGTGAAGACAAATGACGCTGGACAAGGAATTTGGAATATTGCCGACTGAGGGGGATCTCCTGATGGTAGGACAACCCATTTGTGATGCCTGCAGCTGTATGCATGATGAACATTGTCCAATGCCACCCACAGGAGCCAGTGCACAATCACAGGATGGGGAGTGTGTGACGTAATACTGCAACATGGAAGGCATGGACATCTTTCGGGTAACAATTCACACAACTTTGATGTCCTCCAGTTCCACTGTTGTACTATTCCATGTGGTTGCCTTCCGCAGCTCACCATGAACTCTATTCTTTGCTAGATGTTTCCCTAGGAAAAGGTGGATGACAGCCCGTTCCAATCTAGCTCTGCCCATTGTGATTGCCCTGCTTGCATTTTTACACAACGTCTCAGCTATGGAACAACTAGCTACTTCAATGATAGCATTGGTGGTGGTGCCACATTCCTTAAGTCCCCTGAAGAGGCCATGGATCTTCTGTAGTGAGCTGTACTACTTCCATGCAATGTGTTTCCATGGTACAGGTAGCCAAATGAAATTACCTTGCAGAAAAGAGGCTGAAATGTGGAGTATGACCACTACTTTTCCACACAGCCAGGGGGTGCAAAGACAAAATCAACTGTTTTACACACTCTGATATGTGCACAAAACCCAATTAGTCTGAACATCCACAGTATGCATAACAGGTTCCTCACTAGGTCTATCACCATTGCCATGAAGGATGCTTTGGTCTTCAGAAATAACATTACATCGACTTGATGGGAGACCCTCCCGTCCAAGGTTACTGCCCGTCAAATGTCATTGCTTCATGTACATACATTTAGGTGAGTCTTTGACATGTCTCACAGGGGGTTCTGTTCAGTACTTTTTCCTTCTAGTTAAACCCATGTAGGTGTCCATTTCATATGTTTTCTTAAACGTAAAACCCCCTTCCTGAAGGTAGTCTGTATAAGGTCCATTCAGGTTGTGAAATGCAGACATATCTAAAAAAGTCCGTTTATAGCTCATTATGCACCCCTCTGTATTCATTACTACACAATACCGGAATAGGTGGATTTTACTTTTCTGTGTCTCGAAAAACTTCAAAACTTCATGGAAAATATTTTCCTCTTTGATAGGCAAGATTGCCTTTTTCATCTGTGATCACTACAGTGTTTAGTTGGTCCACTGAGTGTGGTAAATTGGTGTGATTGACCATAGAGGGAACCAGGGCTCTGACCAGTATTGAGTCAACCTAAAGATGTACACTTTTTCCAGCTTAAGTTTCAGCTGCACATTTGGAAAGACTCTGAAGGGTGGTACAGCATGCAGACAATTCCCCTGCCAAGAGGTGGAGATGGCATCGCTTATCACTGCCTTGTCATTTTGCAATGCCAGCCTAATTGCCTGTTGGAAAAGGCAAACAGGTGCATTTGAGGTATGCCCCCCATGTGGTCCAGTTCCAGTAAGATCTCTGAAGCTGTACAGAATGCCTGGGTGCATCCCAATGGGTGTCACTTAACTGGTCAATCAAGGCTAATCTTGCATATTCTAGCAGTCGTTAGAACCACAAAACAGTTAAAATTAATTTAACTGCAGTGAGCTATTAATGGTATAGGTGTAGTCTCGCCTAGTACCATCAATAGCTGGTTATAATACTCTGTTAGTTGAAAAAAATTCCCACCATTTACTTACCCAGTCCACATTAGTAAATGCGCTGTTTCAACCTGGAGGTTTACTACAGTCACCGAATTGTGAAATATGTCTAGCAATCACCATACTCTTCTCAGGACGTTCACACTTAGCAATATTCTTTGGTATGTCAGGTATAGACATGGGTTGCGTTTCCAAGATCCCTTGTTTAGCTTTTATAACTTCCAACATCAGGTCATATATGTAGTCAAACTTTCTTTTCTCAAATATTGGTTTGGCTACCCACTCCTATTTTGCTTTTGGGTACACCACGCGATACCTTAGCTCTCCCTTTGCTGCTGACTTCTTTGTAGGGAATCTCACCACTGCTTGCTCATGATGAACGTTCTCATTATGATCCAGGATGGCAAGTATGATTCTTGCTTTCATTCCTGCAAAACTAAAGTGTTCAAACTTGGGGCAATATTTGCATAGTAATGCATAGAACACCTCCAGATCGCCAGTATGGCAGAATTTGGTGATGTGCTTCAAATCTTTAATGAAAAATTTGTTAGCAACAATTCTCTTCAATGCACTGTGACAGGCATCATCTTCTTCCAGCCACTTCGTCTCGTCTCCATCGATGAGTGGCATTTCATGTCCACAACAGGAAACCTTGTTGCCACCATCCCAACTGTGTTGGTCGGTTACATGGTAGAGCAACGACAACCATTTCTCCTCTAGTACTACTGCATCCCCTTCACATGTTTCAGCACACCACCACAGGTGATTTGAAATACTGTGGCACAACTGCAGTAAGTCTTGCTTGCCTCTCCTTTTCCCAGCTTCAGTGATTTTCTTAGTCAAATTTTTGATCATATGCCACACATCAAACTGATGATCCACCTTTGGAAATTCTGTGCGCATCAATAACCTTATTCCAGGATGTCTGTCTGTCGCCACAAGGCTGACATTAACATTTTTATCCATCAAGTTTTTCATGCACTTCTTAAAAGCTTTCTTCTCCAGTGCCACTGAGGATACACCTCGGCTGACCTGCTCCAGGCAGAAATCTACAATGAATCCAGAATCCAGGTCCATCATGCTGTAGCAGCAGTACTTTGCAGAATAGCCTGGACTATCACACCGCCCATCTCCAGCTAACCTTACTTCCTTACCCATTGCATCTTCTAGCAGACGAGACTGATGCTGTGTCCAAGTATGCTGCAAAACGGGGAATAAATACTCCCATTGAATCAAATAGAAAGTGGTTTCACTTATAAATTCAAGTCCTAGATAAGCACTGAATCGTGCTATATGTGCATATGTACTTCCACTGAAAAGTACAGACGATGCCAGTAGAAGATTGCCAGCTGGCATTCGGCCAATTAATGGTTGACTTTCCCAATGGAGAACTTCATGTCCACTAATGCATGAAACACTCACCGAGACATAGGATCCCAACTTCACTTTCCTCAGTTCCACAGCCGAGGTGTGGCATTGTGGACAGGTCAGTTTCAGAAACAGGCAATCCAGGCAGGACTCAAACACAATGAACTTTGATTCTCCAACCATTTTCTCGTCTTCGTCCTGTTCCAGCACTGTGTCTTCGATCTCTGATGTAGACAAGTTGTCAGAAGTGTACAACCAGTCTGGATCCTTTTCCACATCATCTGTCCACTGAGAAAGTGAGGAGCTGCTATGCATGCTCGTGTTATGGACGCCCTTCGTAGCTTGACCGGAGTACTGCAATGTGTCATCTCCGCAGCAATGTATGCACTAGAGCTACATGTGGCCTCTTCAGTGCAACTTTTGTCCTTTTCATTGGGACATGTAATCTCAATCAGGTGCTGATTGGCATTATTGAAACTGTGTTGTGGTCTGTCCGCACTCAATTCTGTTTGTACATCCTTTGATTTTTTAAAATATGTGTGGTCTAACAGTGGTGAGACTCCTACTTCTGGAACCTGTACAGCTGCATCAATCATAGTGCGTGGTACTGTTTCAAGGTCCTTTAGCTTCACTTGAATTCCTATGCTGCTACCTTTCTTTTGGGGAAACTTTGTCTGGCATGCGACTGTACTCTGACTGCAAATCCCAGTCTCCATTGCATATACTTCCATGTTTTCGACTACCTCTTCATACAAATCAGTTGCTTGAACCTACAATCACATAAGTGTTAATCAGTCAATGCTTGACTAATGACAAAGTTAACTACAGACACTCTACGATAACAGGATAAGCATTTTGATTGCCGACATCCGGACTCAATATAGTCAAGGGAGTCCCAATGAACTACATAAAAATTTTGTAATTTACACTATTACTCAGACAACCACAGACTGAATGCTTATCCAGTATCGCATATTACTGTAGGTTTTCATCTAAACTTACTTCCACACATTCTTTATGCGCTTGACAGTCTTCCATTCGGTCTTCCACAGTGTGTCTTGATGCATCATTATCTGCATCCCTTTGATTCTGTAGCTGCACATGCTTCCTCTGCAAGAGATACAAAAGGTAAGGCACATTAAAATTACACATTCACCTGAGTAGTGAGTAATTATTTGTGCGCTGAAGAGTTAATACAATTACTCACCTTGCGTTGCACAGACCGTTGCTCTGTCACAAGGTCTTGCAATGTAGGCTGTGTTTTACTCAGAAGGTCTTCAATAAGCTGCATGTAAAAAGTACATCCAATTAACTGTTGCAATTTGAAACACATGCAGTGCCAGTATCTCACGACGCAAACGTCAGTTGACTCATTAAACCTTTCATTGCTCCACTGATACTCACCTTCTGCTGCTGTTTCTGCTGCAACCGATGTACTGAAGATGTCCGTGTCTTGCTGTTCGAAAGTGAGAAAATTGATGGTACTGCCGCTTTTATTAATCTCCGTATTGGTCGCTTGGGTCTCATCTCATCAGGAAGTAGCTGTTGCTGGTAGTCAAGGTGAAACTGGTTCTGCTCAAAGTGTTGAGAGCAGAGGAAATGTCGTGGCTTTGCACTACCCAAAACTTCCTTAACAAACTTCGGTATGCTACCAACATCTCTACCACAGTTAATCACCCACTGTCTACACAGGTTGATATCCCGTGGAAACTGATGGAATGATACCCCCCGTGGCAGATTGTCTTGGCGCATACTACAGTTGATTGCAAAGCAGGAAGGCATTTTGACGATCACCTAATAAAAATAGAAATTACTATATCAAATCATACAGTACACACAATTCATGGTAAACTAGTTACACTCATTGATATTCATACAACCTGTAAGACTTAATGGTTAGAATCGATGTGCAATGAGATATCCAAATGTAATAATGGCTGCTTGTATGACAGTCATGCGATGCATTTGTCAGTGTCACTTGCATCCGCCTTCTCTCTGCAATCAAAGTGTATCCTCGCTTACAGCCTTTACACGACACATGGAAGTCTGCATTTACTCCGATTTAAACTGGGGCACTGTAAACATCTACTTTTCTACATGAGCAATGTGAAAGCATTTTTCATTCAGATGAATTTCTCCCCTTACCACAAAAACGCTTTGTGCTACAAATTAATGAAATGATGCAGGATGGCATATAGCGATTGTATGCTAACTCTGAAAAGGCCTAATAACTTATGGATTCATTAGTCTTGCATAGGCAGTGTGACCAGACCTGTACATAATTAAAAGCCACTTAAAGGATGACATACACTTTTGTCTGCATGGTGTGAAGCATGTCAGTTGCACAGGTGGACATTCGCCAATGATTTAAAGTTGCTGAAATATTGCTATAAAAAAAGACAATCACCATCATGATATACAACAGTGAAACCGGCTGTAAGTACGTACTCTGCTCTCAGAGCAGCATCAATTTAAGGCGATGGTAGACAGATGTACAAATGTACACATGACACATTAAGTATCCAAGTCAATGATACTAACTTTATTAGTGTACAAACTTCATAATAAGGTAGCGTATACAGTATTTGACAAGTAAAAACCATTTTTCAACTGTGAACAGGAAATGCACAGCTAACAACAGACATGTCAGTGTTCAGAATAAATCCAAAGTCCCTCAAAGGCTTTAAATCCTGTGTACGAATCATCATCTGCACATGGAAACTGTTCTCGAATTCGTGACACTACACAAGCGGGAAGCACCATTCGATTACCAAATCCTAGCCTTCGATTGTTATGCACCCACAACACATATGCACGGTACGCCACAACCCGGTACAACCTGAAATATAGAGCAATCCTGTGGTCAGACAGACAGACAGACACACAGAGAGACTGACACAGAGAGACTGACAGACACAGAGAGACTGACAGACACAGAGAGACAGACAGACAGAGAGACAGACAGACACAGAGACAGACTGACACAGAGAGACTGACACAGAGAGACTGACAGACAGAGAGACTGACACAGAGAGACTGACACAGAGAGACAGACAGACACAGAGACAGACTGACAGAGAGACTGACAGACACCGAGAGACTGACAGAGAGACTGACAGACACAGAGAGACTGACAGAGAGACCGACAGACACAGAGAGACTGACAGACACAGAGAGACTGACAGACAGAGAGACTGACACAGAGACTGACAGACACAGAGACTGACAGACACAGAGAGAGACAGACACAGAGACAGACAGACAGACAGAGAGACAGAGAGAGAGAGACTGACAGAGAGAGAGACAGAGAGAGAGAGAGACAGAGAGAGAGAGAGAGAGACTGACAGAGAGAGAGAGACTGACAGAGAGAGAGAGAGACTGGCAGAGAGAGACTGTCAGAGAGAAACTGGCAGAGAGAAACTGGCAGAGAGACACACTGGCAGAGAGACACACTGGCACACATTGTCCACTGCGGTGGTTGATAACACCCTCTACGCCGACACAGAAGCCTGAATATCGTTTTTAAAACGTGGGTATAAAGGCATGCCGAGTCAAACCGTGGGTGCACAGTTATGCATACATTGTGACCTGAAGTTGAAGTTACTTCTGCCCATTTTTCAATTGCTCGTGGAGAAGACACGCAACATAGGCATTCGAGTGACGTGGTCATCATTGTGCATTTGCCACATAGGCACCATGTCATACTTGACAGACTGCTGTAATCAGGGTCCGGCGAAGGCGGTTGATGCTGACCATTGTTGCACAAACGGCACTGCTTCCTTGGCTCGCCAGGTCGATACCTTGGTTCAAATTGATATCCCTGTCTTGCACTATTTTGACTGTGCCCTGCCATGAGTACTGTTACAATGTGGGAGAGAAGAGCCAAAGGAAATGCATGAGAATTCTCCAATGCAAAAGAAATACATGTGTTCAGTGTTCCCACTATTGCATGCATGTACACATCCATATATATGACAGCCTGGAGGAGAAATCACCCTCACTGAAGACACCACTGACAGTGTTTCAGTTTGGATAATGGGCAAAGTAAGCTATATCTATCGGAAGGCATGTAATCACAGTACAAGAGGAAATTAAGTGAGACTCCACACACACACACACAGACTCCACACACACACACACACAGACTCCACACACACACACACACACACACACAGACTCCACACACACACACACACACACACACACACACACACACACACACACACACACACACACACACACACACACACACACACACACACACACACACACACACACACACACACACACACACACACACACACACACACACACACACACACACACACACACACACACACAGACTCCACACACACACACACACACACACACACACACACACACACACACACACACAGACTCCACACACACACACACACAGACTCCACACACACACACAGACTACACACACACACAGACTACACACACAACCTCTTCTCTAGACCATTAGTTTATCCCTCACTGGTAAGATCCGACCTCTCTTGTTTGGTATATATTTTGTCGAGGTACAGGCCAACAAGGAAAGACTGTGGCTGACCAAGTTCACAGATGACTGTAAACTGGGTGCAATAATCGACTCTCCAGCAGACAAGCATCCACCAAAAGGGGCCTCATAGCAGCAGACAACTGGTGCCACAGCCATGGCCTCAAGCTACATGACACAAACTGTATAGTCATCCCCAAGTGAACACAAATTTAGTCTTCCCTCATCAGGCTCATAATTCAGTACAATGCCACTTTTGCGATGTACCTTACCAAACACCTGCAGCAACTGGAAAGACACCAAAAGTACCTCAACAAGAGGATCAAAGGGCTCAAACAGATTCCATATGCTACCTGGTTAAAGAAATACCAGCTCTAGTCAGTGGCATACCGCCTGTTCAGAGGTGATCTGTGCGTGACGTATAAATCCATGTCTAACCTGGAAGTAGTGGACATGCTGTACCTCAGAAAATCCAAATCCCATCGAGCTACGTGCTCGAGACTTTAACCTCAGCATTGAAATAGGACATGCTGGAGGGACAGATTCATAACCCAGAGGCTCCCTTCACTCTGGAATAAAATCCCAGTCCAGGTAAGGCAGAGTCCCTCATTGACTCTCTTCAAGAGGAATGTTGACTCTTCAAGAGGAATGTTGAGGAGTGGATGTGGGATCCTAGGTTTAGCCTGGGTATCACTTCTGTGTCACTGTTAGACAGAGGCACAGTATACTAACCTCGAAAAAGGCCATAGCAAAATTTAAAATGGGCGTCGAAAGCCAAACAACTTCTCCATAGGATTATAAATTACCTAGGGCAGATAGCCTAGTATGAACCTATGCGCCTAAATGCAGTTATTCAACAATTGATTTTGAAACATTTACTGTGCAAAATTTCTAATCACTATAATATACAAATTCGAATGGCAGTTTACACTGCTATAAAAGTATGTCAATGGTATTCCCAAATTAAACTTAATCTTATAAAATAAACAGATGCCGGGACATAAAGCTCATGATAGGACAAGATAAGAGCTGCTGCTGCATGAGTGCACCATACACATTGTACTACAGGTTCACTACCTTGGCCTAGCCAATAACAGATTTGGCCTGTGACATGTTGAAACACCTTAGGTTGCAGCATTGTGATGGCAAGCTTCATCACTGCTATCAGTCAAGGATTTGGCAAATATCATTTTATGGAGTGAAGAACACATTTGTGCAATAGTCACATTTACAGGCTTCTTCATACGACAAAATAAAGTTATTTATTTTTCAGTTTCTGACTTATACAATTTAGTTTACATCAACAATTACACAGCTATAAATTTTATAACAGCTTGGCTTGAAGCCAATAACACTATACAACCTGGACAAATATGCTACTTGTCTAACAGTATATCATAAATATAAATCAAGGTTTAACAATTAACTCTTCCACAAGAAAAATGAGTGACGAAGCACGTTGTTCTCTAAGGCATGTTACTACAAGTTTCTAAAATGCATTCAGTATACATTACATGTTTGAGCATAATCTCTCTAAAGCAAGCTCAAAACCTGGAAAAACTATGCCAACGTATTACTAATATAGCCACCAGTGTCTTTTAGGAAATTACACAGAATGATTTTAAACTGATATGCTTGTCATTTTCTATTGTTCTAGCCAACATAAAAACCTTTATACCACACAACTCAAAGTCTGCTTATGGCATTGGGACACTGCATTCATGCTTACTTTTTCTGATAGCACAATGATCTGATTCACTGTAATTCAAAAAAAATGCTGGACTAATCGGACCTTGACTGTGTGTGGAAATCATGAAACGACTACAACTCTATTTGCTAGCCAAGCATCCTAAAAACTACTACTAAATGCAAATAAAACAAATCATCAAAACATTAATTATGCAGGACAGGGGCATGTACACGCCGCGTGAACGGTCACACGCACTTACATTACATTTGGTGAGCATTACACAGAGAACTAAACTGACGCATTGACGCTCGCAGAGAAACGCATGCCGATTTTCAATTTACCAAATGCCAGCATTATACAGAGAAATAAAACGAGTAATTATAAAAAATCATTCTAAAATACAGCCCCCATAATATAATATAGCATCAATAAATACGAAAGAGCTACAGTAATCAACTAACAGCAGCAAACAGGGTAGCACGTGGCACATGCGCACACAAAAGGTATACAATCTATCAATGTGCAGTCAAACACTTGCGAGCACAATATAAGGTCTAGTAGTACAGAGGCTCCATGTATAATTAACATCTGACTTCATTACGAAGACTTACCTTACTAATGAAGAAAAAATTCAGTCAAGCTGCAGGCAATCCAAACAGTGTTGAGGTCTTGAATCACGTTGACAGGATACACTCACTAAGAAAAAGAGTTCTACACGTTAGTCGGTCCGTTTTATTGTGGGTAAGAGTGTGATGGTCAAGGCACCTCATACATCACAAGATGGATGCCTCATCTATACAGCATTCACATCAGGCTGTGGTTACATCAATTTGTGGGGGGGGGCTACTGAAGAGATCAGCAAGAGCTATGGCAGATATGACGGCATCATTTCCGAGCCAGCTCGACTATTTCTAGCTTATGGTTTAAAACAGAAACTCATACAGTATGTAAATGTAAATAGGCTAAGAGGTAAAACAGTAGAGTGGATTATTTTGTAAAGCTGCGTTTTTTACTTTTTAATCAGGTATCAAATAACTGCAATTAGACGCAGACCAGGTTGAGCAATCTAGTTTAATATCCCGTTCTCCTTAAATGCAGTAAATCTAGACAAGGCAAATTATATCTGGGGGGACATGTAAACAGTACTAAAAGTTGATCTGTTATAAACTGAGACAGGTGATCAAACAGGTCTTGCTTTGGCATGCATTTTCCGCAAGGTTATGAAGGCTGAACTGTCTCAGCTACTAACTTTATCTTGGAAAATTACAAAAAACCACAAATTTTGAGAGAACAAACCCAAAAACAAGAAGCATTAATTGGAGTCTCACACAGGCACACTGACAGACTTGCCCCCTTTGCTTGCAGTCACACACTCTTGCCCGCCCCCTCACCTGCAGTCACACACTCTTGCCCACCCCCTCGCCTGCAGTCACACACTCTTGCCCACCCCCTACCCACCAAAAGGGCAAATATCTATCCCAGCAGAGTGCTGCCCCCTGACATCTCAGATGCTCATGTAAGAGCCGCCCTCTCCAAAGCAAAGAACACAGCATCAATGGGACCAGACGGTGTCCCGGTCTGCGTCCTACATGAACTCCAAGAAGAGCTAAACTCAGATAGAAAACTACTGTTCAATCTCAGCCTTACTACAGGATGTGCCCAAAGAGTGGCGTACAGCAACAGTGGTCCCTCTCTATAAAGGTGGTGCCTCAATGGATTCTGGAAACTATCGCCCCATAAGACTGACTAGCTTGGTCTGCAAAGCTATGGAAAGGATCATCATGGACCTCATAAATAAAGATATTGGGGACCTACAGACACTGCATCCTACACAGTTCGGCTTTGTTAAGGGCAGATCCTGCCTCTTAAACCTGGCTGATTTTTTTGAAACAGTCACCAAGGCCATTGACGAGGGGAAGGTGGTACACACAGCCTACCTGGACCTCGCAAAAGCCTTAGATACAATACCCCACTCGGGCATTATAGATAAGCTCACCAGCTTAAATATAAACCCCTATGTCAGTAGATGGGTTGCAAACTGGCTCAAGGACAGAACCCACATGGTTGGAATTGCTGGAGCCATGTCAGACTCCAAACCAGTTACAAGTGGTGTCCCCCAAGGCTCAGTCCTGGGACCTCTCCTGTTTGGTAAATATTTCTCGGAGGTACAGGACAACATGGAAGGACTGTGGCTGACCAAGTTTGCAGATGACTGCAAACTGGCCGCCATAATAGACTCTCAAGCCGACACAAGCATCCTCCAAAAGGGCCTCATAGAAACAGACAACTGGTGCCAGAGCCATGGCCTCAAGCTAAACACCAAAAAGTGTATAGTCATCCCCTTTGGCAAAAACAAAGTGCCCACAAATTACCACATAGGTGGTAATCCATTAAGTACAGAAATAGTAATTAGGGACCAAGTTGATAGCAATCTCTCATTTGACAACCACGTGGCCAAAGTGGTTAGAAAAACATTTTATATAGCCCATCTAATCATGAAGGGATTCACATCTAGATCAGGGCAGGTCATCGTGCCTCTTTACTCATCCCTCATCAATGCCCCTTTTGGGATGCACCTTACCAGACACCTGCAGCAACTGGAAAGACCCCAAAAGTACCTCACCAAGAGGATCAAAGGGCTCAAACAGATGCCATATGCTGCCCAGTTAAAGAAACTCCAGCTGTACTCAGTGGCATACTGCCTGCTCAGAGGCGATCTGTGCCCGACGTTTAAAGCCATGTCCAACCCGGAATTAATGGACATGCTGCACCTCAGAAAATCCAAATCCCATCGAGCTACGCGCTCGAGAGACTTGAACCTCAGCACTGAAATAAATAGGATATGCTGGAGGGACAGATTCATAACCCAGAGGCTCCCTTCACTCTGGAATAAAATCCCAGTCCAGGTTAGGCAGAGTCCCTCATTGACTCTTCAAGAGGAATCTTGGTGAGTGGATGGGAGATCGTAGGTTTACCCCGGGTATCACTTCTGTGTCACTGTTAGACAGAGGCACAGTATACTAACCTCGAAAAAGGGAATAGCAAAATTATTTTAAAATGGGTGGCGAAAGCCAAACACACTCTGGCTAGGCTTATAAATGCCCTAGGGCAGATAGCCTAGTATGAACCTATGAACCTATTAATGTATATGTTTAGTGCTTATTAGAAGCTAAAAGAGTTAACACCTTTCATTCTATTTTATGTACAGCTTAATTCTGTATGAAATTAGAAGATGCTTTTCAAACTGCTGTATGCTTTCTGAAAATTGCAAGATGCTCTCTGACCCAGTATTTGCTAGCACAGCAAAATTCATGTTTATGCCTTTTGGAAATTTACTGAGAAGCAGGTGATTATCTGCTAGGTCAGGAAAATGAATGAATAGTGAATGAATAGAACAATACTGTTTTCTATAATGTGATTGAATATGAACAATCAGCTCTGTTCGTGTTATGAGAACATGCACAGCTGCGGAAAAGAAGAGATACATCAAACAAAGACTGCTTGAAGAAATGAACTATAATCTGTACTTGCTTTGTGCTCGAATTAGCCATAGTACCTTGAATGGTAACATTGCATAGTGAGAAGTTGTATCTGACCGGTGGTCATCAAGGCCACGTTGTTTTTCTTAGGAAGTTTTTTTGTAAACTTGATATGCCAGCAGAAAATCATGGACAAACAGCTGCTGTGAAATAATACTGAAAGAACTTGTGATTTATTACATCAGCTTGGTGGACAATGTCTTGTAAGAAATGTATAAGAATAGCTTCACTTCCTGATTCTAATTGGACAAACTCTGTATTAGCACGTTTTTGTCTCCTTGCTGCAAGATTAAAGTGCTTTAACCTGAACCTGCCATGTGTTGATCTTTTTGAAGTTATTTTTCCTTTGACACAAAACACCCATGAGTTACCACATAGGCGGCAGCCCCCTTAATACAGAAGAGATAATAAGAGATCTGGGGACCAGGTAGATCGTAATCTCTACTTTGAAAATCATATTGCCAAAGTAGTTAGGAAATCCTTCTATGTGGCCCATCTAATTACCAAGGGGTTCGCATCTAGAAATAAAGAGGTTATAGTGCCCCTCTACTCGTCACTCATGAGACCCATCATACAGTACAATGCCCCATTTGGGATGTACCTCACAAGACACTTCCAACAGCTGGAAAGACCACAAAAGCACCTCACCAAGAGGATTACTGGCCTCAAACATATGTCCTATATAACCCGACTGAAAAAAATCTGGCTGTACTCAGTGGCATATCGCTTACTCAGTGGTGATCTCTGCCTGAGTTACAAAGCCATGTCCAACTCAGAATTTATGGACATGCTCCACCTAAATAATTCCAAGTCACTGCGAGCCACGCGCACTAGTGAGCTAAACCTCGCCACAACAATAAATAGAACATGCTGGAGGGATAGATTCCTGTTGCAGAGACTCCCAATGCCTTGGAACAAAATTCTTAACTACATTAGGAAGAGCCCCTCACTAACACTCAAGAGAAGCCTTGAAGAGTGGATGGGTAACAGAAAATACACCCCTGGGATCACTTCATTGGCTCTGCTTGACAAAGGCTCAGTTAATTCATCGATGGGGCAGCGAAAGCAAACATACTCTGGCTAGGCTTAAAAATGCCCTCGTGCAGATAGCCTAGTACCTACCTATGAACCTATGGAAATAGCAGCAAGCTTATAGTCCCTTTCCATTAGTCCAAAGGCTTGAACTTATTTTCAGAGGAGTAGTATCATGAAAGAGTTAAGTTTATTAATGCAGCCAAAACAGGCTACATAAATTAAGTGGATAAGCATGTCAATACCATATTCCATCAATTTAGCAGAAAATCTCAAAACTCAGAGGCACTTACTTGCCGTCTCCTCTAGTAGCATTTTTGACTCTCAATTAGACTTGGAAGCTTCCCCTGTCTGAAATGGTAGGACTGGGGTTCACTGATATGGGGACAACTTCTTCCTAAAGTCCAACTAGTGTGTGTGTGTGTGTGTGTGTATATATATATATATATATATATATATATATATATATATATATTAGAAACAGGCGATTATTTCCATTATCTATTGATTTTGTTACAGCTGCATAAAAGGAGACAAATCCAAGGCTTTTTGAAGTACTTCCTTTAATATTATACTTTCAGAAAAATGATTTGGACCAAGCAAAGCATGCCAGATGTGTTAAGAGTTATGTCATTTTAAGGAATCACTACCTGGGTATAGGGCTTAAGATAAAGGAGTCATCTGCCAAAGAGATGAGCCAGTCTGTACAAGAATCTGAAGGGACAAGATACTATCTTTTCCTGCTCTAGATACCGCTTCACCACAGTAGAACATTTATGGTTGGAAATCATTACAATGATTATTTCTCTCCCTAAAGAGGATTCAAAAAATATTCCCCAGAGTCTACCCCAGACTACTAAAAATATCAATGATTTGCAGTTAGGATGCAAATACATGTATTTTAAGACTGCAAAGTCATTCAGAGTTTTAACATGCTCTACAGCAAAACTTCAATATGCTGGGAAGGACTTTCTTCTCGTTACTTTTTATTCCACATAAAGAGAAGACAACATGATATTAAGGTTGCCCTATGACAAATATTATGGACTACAGCCAAAACAGTCATTGCATGTAAATGAAAATCACTGAAGCCACCTTTGTCAAAATACTATGCTATTATAGACAAGTTATATCTTTTTTTTTTTAAATCATTGGGACATGCTTGGGGGGTGTAATTGAAAGTGAGACAGTGGCATTTGGCCAAGTCACAGTGAAAACTGGATAATATGCCAGCATGCTCCACTGTACATCCATCCCCTGATGTCACAAGTGTAGGGGGCAGAAGTCATTGTATTACACAAAAACACTCCCAGGAACAGCAAGATCTTGCAATAGGATCCTCCATCTGCTCACTGGCCCTAAATGTGGACCAGAGTTAGTCCAGGAGAGGCTAAAGGCAGGTCTGGTAGACCCAGTGAACAAGAAGAGGACCTACGATCAAGCTCTTTGTCAACAAAGAAGGCAAAAAAAAAGGCTGATTCAGGTTAGTGAACACTGAACTATGAAAAATCATTGGTAAAGCATGTTTACATAATTTAACATTCATTGTTATTAGTCATACCGGATTTATAGCAGTTGATATTTGAATGAAGGTGTAAATAAAAACACACAACAAAGATGAATAGCCATTATGCACATCTAACAGCTGCATTTCTCAACATTCTAGGTCTCGTCAGGAAAGTAAAAAGACATTGTGTGCTTTTCCAAAGAAAACGCTTGCCTTGTTCAAAGCATAAAACATGGATTTAGGCAAAGAAAATAACAGCCGGAACCACAAGATCACTCCCTCACCTATTTGGCTTTCTTATAGTTCCTGCTAAGTTCTCTGTAGGAGCTAGCCATCGGTGGCAAAACTCTCCTAACATTCAAAGTCTTAACAACTGTCTGGTAAATGTGGAAACTGGCTGAGATTTTGAGAGGTCTAGGAAATGATGACCTCTACTCAGAGGCCAATGAGTCATATTCATTTAAACTGCACATATGACAGCACTGCATATCTACCAGGGAAGTCTGTGATGGCAGACTGCTCCACTGTGGTCTCTCCTATGCCTCTCGTGAGGGGCATTGCAACTCCTACAATAAGGTTTCCAAGCTTTTTTTATTTTAATAACATGGAGAGGCAGGTGCAACTCACTGGCTTCCTAGGTTTCCCGGTACTGTATTTTACAACTACTTTATGATTTTAGGGACATTATATTTTAATCATTTACATTCCAGCTCTGAGACGGTCATCATCGAACACAGAAATTAGTAGTTATTGTGAACTCTGACTCATTTTCTAACTTGCAGGACTCATGATTTAGCCATTGACAGTTATGCTAACGGACTACATAAACTCTAGCTTTGTCTTCAAACATTTCATTATTGTACCACATGTTAAAGATGGTGAAAGCAACAAATTGCAAAAAGTCATTTCCATGCATGCTGGCATTTTTCTTCAACAGCTAAAGGAAATAAAAATTAATCAAGATGAGAGAAAAATGGTGCAGCAGACAAGATGAAAAGGTTATGTTAGCAAGAAGGTAAACTGAAAAGGAGAAGGGAGGGTTAAGAATAATGAGCAAGTGAAAAACTAAAGTAGATTTTCTTTCATAAAAGCATAATGAAGATGCCAATAATCAAAAGCATGAGGGAGTTTATACAAAGGGCCTTGGGCATAAAATGGCTTATTGTGTGGTAACACAAAGTGTTTTTTTGCATAACAAAAGGAGATGTTTAGTGAATATATAGCCGGTTCCTGATAAACCATGTCAGATGTGACTGCTGAATACATGACTTGGTGATTTACATTCTTTTTCATGCGGCTGTGCAACAGTGCTAAGAATCATAAAACTGAGTGCACACACACACATTTTACCAAATTTCTTATTGCCAAAAGTAGGATGTGCATTTTATTTATCTAAATTACATCATAATAGGATGTTTCTCTGGGCACTTCTGTGAAAAGACCACAAATCATATAAATGAAAGCATCAACTCCAGAAAATACTGCACTTTACCCATAACAAAAGCTACAGTGACAGTGTTCCCTAAAACAAAAATATTAACATAGTAGTGCCAAGCATTTTTGGTGCACTGCAAAATAAAACTCAGTCCCTTGTGTTAAATACCTGAAATAGCAGACATACAAGTTTTCTTCAGTGCTTAACACTTTCATATCTTTGCTGCATTTAACAGTAATTCTAAGAAGCCTTCAAAACATGACAGATCTCAATAGCCCCCCCCCCCCTGCTTTATAAATTATAAATATTCACTAGAGCACATAATTGTCCCCAGTGGAACATACAAGAGCATTCTTAAATAGCTACCATATTAATAAAGTCCCCCCCCCCAGGAGACAAAACCTTCTGAAAAATAGTTTATTATCCAAAAGAAACTAATCACCCAAACAAAGTAAAACAGAAACAATATACACTATGTAAATATGAAAATATGCATAGCAGACAAACATCTCATACAGAGTCATAACCACTACCCAAACTCTTCCTCCCTCTCAATAATTTTCTTAACAGGTAATCAATTTCAGAAGTTCTGACTTTTCGGATTTTGTGGTTCTGAACTTTGAAAATACATGCTATTTACCCACAAAGCAAAGAGGAGAGAAGGACCCTCCTTTCAATATTTTTCGAATAAAACCCAGTGTATGGGTGGAAAGAAACTCAAATATCTGTAAAGTTAAGATCACATGGCTTGACAGGTTTGTCTGTCTTAAAATAAACATCCCATGACACTTGCTTTGGTGTAGCAACCACAACTGGTGAATCAAACAAGACTCAAGAATGCAAGTTGTTGTTGTGTCTTTCGGCTTTTCCCGGGTAGGGGTCGCCACAGCAGAACTCCGGTCCGCTAATGATTGGTAGTTGATTTTTGTGTGTCGAGTTACCAGTCCTGACGCACAACCTTCAACGAAGGTACGCCCATTCACATATGTCTCTACGACGCAGAAGATGCTCTACCTGAGATTCGAACCGGACAGCGTCTTAATGTGAGGCGACAACGCTACCGCAGCACCACCACCACCGCATTACAAGACTCAAGAATGCAAGTATTTCTTGTAATTAAGAATGCGACCTACCAAGTGAGTGTGGCTTTTGCCTCTATCAACATTGCTCTAATGATGAAGACTAGTCTAACTGAACATGTTGAAGGGTATGGTCATGCTCACCTACAAAACATCGATAGATCTACTCAGGAAAAATCTTATCTTGACTGACTGTACTTTTTCTGCACACCTCTCACAAAATGGGTGGTAGAAATCTGTTGTAGAATGTAGTAGTAGTAGTAGTCCACAAAAACTGATATGACAAAAAAAGAGCCATAGAGATGGAGTGGACTACTGAGGGCAAGTAAGAAACTGTATCGTTACTTGTTACTATTATGCAAGAAGCCCAGAATTTCCAAGTCAAGCCAAAGTAGACTTTGTCATTCAAATCTGCACCACAGTGTATCTTAAAATTATGTTGCTTCATTCTCAGTCAAAAGCCATACATAACAGAAAATATTTTAGCAAAACAAGTAATGTGACATCACAAAAACATAACATAAAACAGAAATATATAGAATAACATATATTGCACAGTTTATATTGTACTCTCTTGAATTTCTCATACAAGAATACACTGAAGAACAATGTTAGAATTGCACATTCAAATATGGACATTGGCCATCTATATTGCACTCGTATCAACTGTGCAAAAATCAGTAAAATTTGTAGATCATGATGAACCTGTAATGTGCATGATTCCCGATCAGACAGCTATATACATGTCAAGGTGATGTAGGGGGGGGGGGGGTGGTGAAGGAGCCGACTTACTTCTGGTTCATCCATCTTCCAGACAGAAAATATTTAAAAAGATTAAGAGAAATTAGAGGAAAGAAAAAATAATTGCAGTAGAAAAACTGTCAAGCTTATAATGTGTGTTCATTAATACAAATGATCCATGAAAACCATTATAACTTTGGGCTGTTGGAAAGAAAAGTCAGTGAGAAAGAGCAAAAGTATCAAGAACAAAACCTAGTGATTTTTGAAATGTATAAAAAAGATACATGGACATGGGAAAAAGATCGGATATGGTGCAATATTTATATTGTAAAGGAGAAGGCCAAACTAATCAATACAAAAAAGCAGCACCAAGTCTGTGGAATAGACTCCCTGTCCATGTCAAGCAGAGTGCCTCTCTAGCCCTCTTTAAGAGGAAGCTGGATAACTGGATGGGAAATAGAAAATATACCCTCAGGATCACACCCATGTTCCTACTGGAAATTTTTGGCTGGGTTTTTAAGGGCCTGCAGGCCAATAGCCTAGTATCATCCTATGAACCTAAGAAATGCAGGCAAAGGCATCATGATATGGAAAACTTACTACAAAAGAAAAAGAAAAATAAGAAAACAAAAAGGGGAAGAAGAAAAACAGGATTAGTAATGGAGAAGTTAAAGACGCAGAAACTGAAGTTATGCATTACCTGCGAAGTGAAGGAGTGAGTGTTGAAAATCCAACTCTGGTAATGTCACAGCAAAAACAAGTGGACAAGAAGCACTTGATACTTTGGAGCCTTCAGTAGGAAGCCAGTACAAAAGTTCAGTTGGAGTTCCACAGCAAGGGAAGAAATGAGAACTCAATGTTGTGGAGTGATAGGCCAGTGATTTTCTATATGAAAGACGAACGAATGACAGGATGCAGCTGAACTGAATCTGTCACAGGAAGATGTTCTGAAACTTTCTGTAGAATGCCCACATGAAGCAGAGACCAAAGAATGTGCCCTTGGTTTAGAAGAAAATGATCTAAGGGAAGAGTTGCTTGATTTAATAGAGATGGATAGGCATGTTAAGATCGATGAAAGAACCAAAAATTTTAAGTCTGATAATATAGTCTTGATTACTGTGTATATTTGTTTTAAATGAAATCCATGTGATATAACAGAAGTAAATAAGACATTACCGTACAGCTAAATTAATAACAGCTAAAGTTTTACCACAAAAAAACAGGGCAATAAGTGAAAGGAAGGAAAGAAATCAAATGCCATCATGGAAGTATCTAACAGAGAATGCTATGAAGCCCATTGAACATGTGGGAAAAAGAGAAATGCAGGTTCTGTAAAACAGAACTGGAAATAGATGCACAACTTGTTTCTGGGTGTGATTCAGTATACAGACCCTCTGCCATTAGTGTAAGGCATAATGAAAAAATGCTACTTTTGTCTTTTCATGGACTACATCAGTTCCTCTTGCATCTATTTTTATGAATTGCTACACCCAATAACTACAGTGTCTTACATATAGAGGCAAGGTAATAAAATGTAAGGATTTGCAAGCAGAAACGATAGAAATGTGAAAGGATACCCAGACAGTTCCAATAGTAATAGGGCAATGGGTATCAAAGAATTAGTCGTATTTAGATACAATACCAACACATGTAATTCCATGTGAGTTGCAGAGGTAGTCAATTCTGGGTACATTCTGGGTACATTGCAGGTGCGAATAGCACTTTTGGCCAACATCAAAGATTGAAACACCAATTTCACAAACTTTAATCATACTTTGACTTAGAAATGGCATCCATTCCCATTCATGGTATTAGAAAACCAATAGACTTGGAGAAATAGAAATTGAAACTGAGAAAAATCTGGTCTGACTGTACATGCCTCTTGGTACAATCATCATCACAGTGGTCCAGGTGGTTGGCCATTTGACTTTTTCACCTTATCCATTACAAATGGGCAATACTTTAGATTCTGCATAGCAAGTCCTAGAATCTAAACAAAGGGATCTAAGGCTAACAGGAATGGTGGATGGGTCAACAAATGTAACTTTACTGAGAAGTCTGTGAAATCTGAGCCTAACAAACAGTAAAAAATACAAAAAAAAAAAAAAAAAAAAAATCACATTTAAGAGTGACATCTGTAACTAAAAAATGATACCAGCAAGTACGTTGTCTGCTTATAACAAGGCAAGTCTGCTCTGAATAATATTGGAGATGGGTACACGTGCTTCTTCCCAGAATTTGGTTCAGTATAGAAATGACACTTAATTTTTTGAATGTTGTATGCACTCATCTTACCAAGATGCATGTGCACTTCTCCACACAGACTAAGAATTTATTCTCATTAAAGGTTATAGTAAAGAAACAAGATGCTACAGGTGAAGTGAGTAAGACTGCTATGGTTAATGCTGGGAAATTGTTTTTTTCTTACTCCAGTAAACCACTAGTTTTGGACTTTTTTGTATGTCTAAGATCTCCTACAAGAAATCAACCTAGGCACAGGACAGTCGGCTGAAAACTATTTAGCTAAGTACAGAAAGTTTGCCAAGACAAGATAATCAGATGCAGTTCTGTAGGAAGTGCAAAGCTCTCCACTCAGCCCTACTTAATCTCAACAGCTTCAAAGGTACTCCACCGCAGAGAAATGGAGAAATCCCCTACAAAAAGTTTTCCAATCCATCATCTTCAGTTAGCCAACAGCACAAGTCATCTGTGGGGCATACAACCAAATATTCTGCAAAACACACAGTGTTTAAGATGGAAGTTGGCCAACTGACAAAGATAAAAGATGAGGTCTCTTTCATAAAGCTTTTAAATTTGTCTGATTTTACAAACTGTCTGCTAGCTGTTGAAAACAATGTTTTAAATATATGATGCTATACTAAAAATTTAAATTCTGCTGACTTGTATAACACATTAGCAAAATGTTTGCTAATCGAAGTCAATGATGGTCTTCCCACAAATGTTTCCTCCATATACAAGGAAATGATGTAAATAGCTAGGATAATGTCCCATTTTTTAGCATGACACATCACATGCTGCTAGAGACAAAGTATTTTTATGACTATTTGCAATTAATTGATGTTCTCTACTAGAAAATTGCAAATTATTATGATTAAAAATAAATAGGAGAACTGTACACAATGAGTAATGTATAGCCTCAGTGCATAAGTGTGCATTGAGCTACAGAATGGATGTTTATTAACTTATTCTAAAAGGTCAGATAATGACTGATGTGTAAAAAGCAAACACTATGAAAACCTCCTCAATACCTAATCATCAGCTACTACAAACAGTAAGCTCTGTATCAAATGATCCAACTATAACCTATGTTCCTAAATCTGACACTTATTCTGTGCAAACTGGATAATGGAGTTGATATTTGCAAGTACGAGGGACACAGGATTACTAAAATAAAGGCTAGGGAAAGTTACAAAATCAAATACACAAACACACAATATACACGCATTCACATAAATAAAACTCAGTGACAGAAAACTAACCCCAAACTGACAAAAGCTGCTACCTACCAAACCACTGAAGTGAAAGGCCTTCGATAGCAATGAATTAGGTATACAGAGCACCAAGCCAAAGCTGGAATCACTTTTCTGGCCATTAAATATTCTAGTTTTCCCTGTATGCAAACGAACATAATCATTTGGAAGAAATCACAATACATTCTATTCAAAAGCACTTTATGAAAATATGTATAGTAAGACTATCTTCTGAACTGGGTTTGAAGTGTTGTTAACATCTTAAAACATTTAAATATGCTAGAAATAAACTTTACAAAACCACTACCCATCATCTAAGTAAGCAATACACTAATTATTGCTAGAATCTGACATATTTAAGCATCCCAGAATAAATATACAAATCTCACTATTCACTGCCTTGGAAAACGGTTGCCATAAAAAATGAGACCTATTTATATGCAGTTATAAGAACAGGTCAAGTCTTTAGAAAGACAAAGAAAGAGAATACATTTCTTATTTAATTCATTGTAGTAACCAAAAACAATAAAAGACTCAGTGAAAAAAGTAAATAAATGAGCTGTTGGTCCAAAGCATAAGAAAGAATTTACCCTTCTGAAGAGGAAACTACTACAAACACAATGAAATTAATTCAACAGAGAATAAAAAATATATATATCTAGTACAGATTCTCAGAGATGATGGGCTCTCACATCTCTTTAAGTACTAACAATCACAGACTTACAGGCCAACAATTACGCAACATTAAAAAATAAAATAGGTTTTGAAAATGCTAAAATCAAGGCCACTGAAGATATCATAGTGGGCAAGAGTCATAAAAACACAGTGCTTAGCCACAAGCAGTTACTGCTAAACACAGCCTCAAATGACCAGTCACATTTCAGAAAACCAGTAGTTAGCATAAGTGACAAGCAACTTTGCACAAGCTGTTTATGCTTACTTTTCCCACCGGCCCAATGTGCAAGACAGAAAAAAACATGTAGGTAATGCTAAAGGGCTGGTCAGCCAGCCTTGTGACTCAGCATTCCACATCAAAAGCTTTTGCACAAAGCAACCCCTTTGGTGCACAAATTTTTTACACAGTGTGGCTACTGTCTTCAGCTAGCAGTCCTGCAGAGTTCCAGTGAATATCACTTTTTTTACCTGCTGAAATTATGAAAACCTTGCAAAATCATATGCAATTCTTCCTTCAAAGCACATCACCACAGTGTCTGGCTGTTTTCAATGATGAAATGTGAAGTACTCCAGGGCTGTGCTAAACTGTCTTGTGGGTTAGCACAGCAAACCTAATTACTCATGAATACTTCTTTATAAAATCACATTTTAGGCAGCCTGGTGAAGATGCATATGGAGCTAATTGGCACCATTTATAAATCTCACTCATAGCACCCAAAAGATTTGAACTCTCAAGTTTCCACCAAGCTCAAAACAGAAAAAACAATTTAGGAGAGGACTTTGTCAATATAAATGTGTCTAAATTGTGCAGCCATGGTTTACACATAAAACACAAAGTTGAAGAAATGCCTTCCATTATAAAGCATAAAATGGAAGAAGTGTCCGGTTTAAAAAATGAACATTTTAATGAAGTTTGTCTTTTAAGCACAAACCCACTAAATTTGACAAACTGTATAACGGCATTAGTTATAGTGCATTAATATTTTAGACACCCTGACGTGAATAGTGAAGCAGAGAGCTGTAACATTACACCATAAATGAGACAGACTTCTATTTGTTAAAGCAACCTTATCACATGCATTTGCTGTATTCACCTAGAAGTTAATATTTGTAGTGGTGCTTTGCATATTGGTAGAACCAGCAATGCCAAGGAAACCAAAACAAAGTATGAACTGTAGAATATACAAATGAGAGCTTCATATTAAAAATGTTCATCCTTATGCTTAGATCAAAGTATCATCCTAGTCTTAACTGATGCATTTAACCCAAGACAGCAACCAGTAAACCAGAACACAATGGATAGAAGATATCTCCTCTCTCATTCACTTGGCTTAAATGCTACTCGCATCACTTGCACACCATAGTTTACAGAAGACTAATTTTATAAAACAGTAATGACCATATCCACCTATAAACTAGCTGCAAGAAAAGAAAAGCCTAAACCACAAGGTAATACATACGACTGGTGAATTCAGCAAATTAATCATTTACCTACATTTCTACCTGCATTATGCATCTGTTTATTTCCCCGACACCCTATTTATTTCATAAGGCCTATAATCACCAGTCTTCAAATGACACAAAGGAGAAATAAACACATTCAACTAGCTAGAAAAGAAACAATGCCCAGAAAAGAATGCGTATGACATGATAAAACACCTGCAGAATCTAATCCAACACAAAAACAACGACCGACAATTACTTGTTCTTGTCAGCAGTACCAGTGGCGGCAGCACCCTGGACCTGCGACCTAACCCGGATAAAACGAAAGACAGAAACGTTAACAATTAAAAAAAAAATTCTTACGATCTACACAGAAAGCGCTTCAAAGTCGGAAAGTGAAACAAATGAAGCGTAGAGGCATACAACTACTACAACTACTCTCGCAATTGAGGACCACGTGGTTTCAGCGTACTCCGAATGAACAAACCTACTGAACAAAGACTACTTAACAAACCTACTGAACAAAGACTACTTAGCGAAACACTTACTAAATGTAACTAATACATAAAATTAACTAATACATAAATTTAACTAATACATACACAACATTTAACATCCCCCTACCTTCCGACCCGACGATTTCACAAACAAAACCGAACAGAGCACAACAATAACCAGCCAAACTAATAAAATATTATCTAAACAGCGAAAGCAAAATTACACAAACACTTACCTGAATTATTCCAACGATGGAGAAAAACACTTGTTGATAGTCCTTGACACGAAATGGAGCCGACAGGATTCACTTCAATGTAAAAGAAGTTCCACACAGCAGCTAATCCCTTTTATTAAGAAAATAGTGGGCTGGCCAAGGCAGAGATGACATCACAATGTGGGTGGATCACAGGGGATTCAATACAGCATGCTAATAAGGCGGTGTTTTCGTCACTTTGGGGGAGGAAACGTCCTGGGATGTACTCAAGGAGCTATGGCAGATGTGACATCATTATTTCTGAGCCGGAAAGAGGTTTTTTAGTTGTTTTCTAAAACGGAAACTAATATAGTACGGAGGGTTAGGAAGGTAAGCTGTAAAACTGTTTCGATGATTTTATTTCAAAGCTGCAGTTATTATTGTTTTTGGCCTGTAGCACATAAGGGGGACTTAAGGAAACAACAGATAGAGCTAGTGGATTTGATATCCCGTTGTTTTCCTTTAAGCTAATTGTAACACCAGTAATGTGCTATACCTAACAACATGAATTTTGTGCCAGTGTTATTATGTGGAAAAACTAATTAGAGATTAAAGGAAAGGATGTGTAGTCATTTGTCAGATATAAGAAGAAAGGTTGAAACAAACGCACTTTATAAGCTTATTCAGAAGGAATATGAAGGCCATAGCTTTGCATTTAAGGTTATGGAAGTTGTCAATATTAATTATTATAGAGGTGGGGACATTGTTAATAAAACCAAAGCAGTTGAATGCAAATGGATTCATGTCTTGACAGAAGATAGCTATCCAGGTTTAAATATGTCTGTCTCTTTAAAATGTAAACCTGTTTGATGATTTCTGTTGTTTTTCAATATATTTTAACATATATATATATATATATATATATATATATATATATATATATATATATATATGTAAATGTTTTTATGGGCATGTTGTTTTAATTATGACTAATTAATTATGTATGACTGGACACGTTTTACGTATATACTTAATCATCTGATGTACTAAACAGGAAGTGATGCTTGAGGAAGCTCTTGCAATAAAAGCTTTTTGTGTATGAAGCTCATGTGTTTGATATTAAAGGTTCATCCTTGGTATCTGGAGCAGTTTCCTTTTTGGCTTTACTAAGATATTATCATAATTTAGCATTTCTTTGCATTTTTTAAAGGCATTTTGTTCAGGTTATTTACATTGCCGTAGCAAAATATCTTTCAGCAGTGTATACAGTGATGCTAACACCTTGCTTTGATTTAGCATGAAGTTTCCATAATAATTATCAGATTAATAAATGCCTGTTACTCTTACATTCTCTCACACGTGCGGGGGAGGGGCACCTCATGCATAGCTTTCACTTTCTCTGTAGAATATGCTCTCTCTGCCTAAAACATATCTCACGTAATCTTTCTATTTTTAATAAATTCATCTTTAGAATTTTTTAATTCTCAGTACATACTCTTGCAATCTCCGTACACTAATGAGAGATTCACTGTGTTTCAACTAATCGGCAAATAATCCAGGTCATACCACTCAACCTGCAGACACTGAAAATAGGTACAACGACCCTTTAAAAGTAGGTAGATCTAGCCAAAAACATCTGGACATCTAATTAGCATAACATTTGAATACCACATAGCACCTGGCTTTTCACACTTCCAGTAGGATGAAAACATGTAATCATATTATCAAAGAATCTGTAAAATCTGTAGACTTTAATGATCTGTATTGCAAAATTCTATCACACAGTGTCATTTATTTTTGTATCTGAAAAGGGAGTTATAAGATGTGCGTCCTCTTTCTTTAAAATATTGGTGCCACTGGTATATTTGTTATGTAGAGTGATTTTATGTGTACTAGAAAACTTCAAAAATCAAATGTAATAGGAAGGATTCAGAAAATAAATCAAGCCTGGAAATAGTGACATACATACCCCCAAAAATAAGTACATTATGTGAAGGGGTAAATAAAGCCTGAAAATTGGTACATTTCTGCAAAAATAGGGACAGTTGAGAGGTCTGATCCAAGTACATAACTATGCTGAAATCTTTAAGAAAAGTGTCCTTCTGTCTTTTCAAAAATAGAGTATGCATTGAATGATAATATGTTACACACAAACAAAAGTCTTTGCATATTAATAATCACATATTTTTTTTAGAATCATCATCAGTTAATATTTGTTGATAAGCAGTATCCTGACCCCTGACCTGTTTAATGCATGGCTATCAGCTCCTCCATGCTCCTCCACTTGAGGGAGTGGCTATGGCAATGTGCTTGTAGCATGATTAATGGTCAGTTTATAATCACCGTGAAATACATATGGTATTGCCTTTTTACTACAGCACTAGCTAACAGTGTCCATTCTCTGTCCTTCCTTCAAGCATTTCAAGCTGTTATCCACTCTTATTTTCAAAGCAAATAGTAGCTACTAGTTTATTTTACAGAACTTTGGCACAGTACCTTGCATGATTTAAATGGTTGATTAGCACCTCTGAGTGTTCCATGTTCCTCATGAATCACTTCCTCATGCAAAGTATACAGTTCTTAAAATTTATGCACCATACTCTAACTCAGATAACTTGTTTCCAATAAAACAATAATTCCCTCAGCACATCCCTTCAGTGCAAAGCTGGTCCTTCACCTTTTATGACAACTAAATGCAAATATCATGTCTGCTTCCTGCAACATACTGTAGTCATGTCACCCGGCAAAGGTAAATTCTGACTGCAAGTATTTAAAGCTTTACAATACTAACCTGTAAGCAGTGTTTATGAAGCAGTGCATGAACCATTCTTTCAGGTTTAGTAGTTATTTCTGTACCTGTGTCTCTTTCCATGTGTACAATTTTATCTTTTTAATATATGCAGACAGAAATTATTCTTTCTGGGAACCTAACCAAGAATATTAACAATTCAGTGTCCTGTTCACATGATGGTGAACTGATCTGATGTTAGATAGCTTTCAGTCAGTGATTTCAAATGCAGTTACAAATATCTTCATATGGTTTGCATTTTTGGGTTTCTACCAGATGATTCTGAAATGTGTGTGTGGGGTGGGGTGGGGGAGATTTCATTAAAAGAGGTAGAATTCAGTTAACTGTAATGCTGGAATGCTCATTTCTGAAGCTTTTACTTAATGTCGTCTTTAGGTTATAATTGAAAATGATGAATATGTGTTCTCATATGCCTGGGAGTGTGTGAACTTAGCTGGGAGGGCTTATTCTCCAAAAGAAACTGGTTGTCAGTTTATGGGATTATGAAAGTTAACAGGAAGAATGTGTGTGGCAAAAAAATTAAGATGTAAGAAGGATGAAGCAATATCAGATATATGCAGCTTTGGTGTCCACATGGAAATAAAAGGAAGTGGTCTTTTTTGAACTATGAGAGGAGACTTGTCTTGAAGTGGGGCAATTACTTTGTTCGGATCACCTTATATGTAAATATTATATATATAAACACACACACACACATACACACACACACACACACACACACACACACACACACACACACACACACACACACACACACACACACACGAAGGAAGAGACTGCTTGGTCAGTCTTAAATAATGATAAATGGAACAATAAAGCTATAACGACAATGCTTTGTACCAGGCCTAAATGTCTGGAATTTGAAGAAACGTAGATGATGTTTTCTGAATGTGCGGTTGATTGCTGCTTTTGGAGGCATTTTGGGGATAGTTTGTCACTAGATAACATGAGCACTATAACCCAGGAAACTGTAAGTTTTGGTATGGACCTTACTTACTGGAAAAACTAAGAGTAGCCAAGAAAAAGTCAACATAGGTTCCTCTGGATCCGCACTCTACTCTACTCAACAGATCTAAAATAAATAAATAAATAAATCAATAAACTTAAGGTGGTGGTACATTATGGTTGATTTTAATTATAATGAACAGGTGTGAGACTTATTGATAATTATACATCCCCGTCAATATTCCCTAGAGAGACTAGAGCAAATTTGTTTCAACACACCCTTATACATATTGCCCCAGACAGGATCCCATCATGTACTTTTTCTTCCTCCCTAGTCAAGTCTGACCACCAGGCTATTTTCTCTCTTAGAATTACTTCCACCATGCCTACAAACCCTACCTATTCAAATACTACTCCAGGGCCAAATGTATTGATTGCTGATAACTTGGAGAAACTTAAAAGTGCTCACCCTAGGAGTTGATGACAGTATCCAGTTTGCATGCAAAGCTGCTAAACATACCCCAAATAATACCCAAATCTAAACTGCTATATTGAGACATCTGTCCCTACAAGTACAGTGAGAAATTCAAAAATAATCTCTTATGATGGGATTCTCACATAAACAGACTTTATAATTAAAGGAAAACACTATTTGCTATATCTATTAAATCCTCTTTTTTGTATCATAATAAGTATCTAAAACTGGTCAGAGAAGATAACAAGTGCAGTATAAGAAACTGTAAGACAAGCTATAAACTAAAAGCTGTCATCTCTTCCAAAGACAGTTGTATGGCTTTTTAAGTATATTAGAAAATTCAGAAGCAACACATAGTGGTTGTTTAATTGTACCACTTACTCTGACCCAGAGACTATTACTATTGTCATAGCTGGCACATCCATCTCTAATTTTACCTCACCCATGAACCACTATACCCCCTCCCTTTGCTTTTCAAACTACCCCTCTCCTTAATCATTTAGACCACTTCCTATCAGTACTATAGAAAAAACAAAAACTTGTGCTCCAACAACATAACTGGCAATCTCCTGATCAGTGCAATACACAGCTTTGCTCAACCCTTTTGGAACCTATTTAAGAACAGCCACTTCACTGGTCACCCAGCAAATATATGGAGAAATACCATAGTAGTACCATTGCACAGTGGTGGCTCTATCACCAACCCTAGGAACTACAGAACAGTTAGTCTCACCAGCATCATTTGTCACTTCAAGGAATGCATTCATGGCTGAACTTATAAATAACAAAATAGGTTACCCAGTATCCCTAGATCCTAATCAGTTTGGTTTTGTAAAAGGTAGCTTCTGTCTTCTCAAACTAGTAACCTTCTTTGAAAGCATGGATAATGCATGGGGAAGGACCAAGAAGGGCCAACTATCCACATTGTCTATCTGGACTTTGCAAAACCCTTTGATACAATTCCCCATGCAAGCTTATCTACCTAAACATTAAACTATGACAGCCACTAGATAGTCAACTGGTTCTCTGCTGGAACACATACAGGGAATTTGGTTTTATATCTTCCATACAAAGAATTGTCACTAGTTGCATTTCATCCTATAGGGCGCAGTCTAGGGCCTCATCCTTTTTGCTATCTACTTTTATAATGTACAAAAAATATCAAAGACCTTTAGGTATACAAGTCTGCTGATGACTACAAACTGGACATTGCTAACTCCCCAGCTGATACACGCATCCTCCAAAAAAGACTTGACCATGCCAACACCTGGTATAGTGACCACGGCAATATAATTAAATGCCAAAAATGATAGTGTCAGTGGCTAAACAGATAGCACATTTGCCTTTGATGCTTGAAGATCAGAAGGCTGTGGGTTCTATTCCCATCTTAGATGATTGGGTTCAATTTCCATTATTTGCACTGAAGTGTAGTGCAAAGGAGCTTCTGCACTCCTGAGTGTGCTGTGTTTTGGATGAGATGTAAAATTGCGGTTTTATCTGCCTAAGTTGATGGTAGCTCAGGTGGATGTAAAACACCCCATGGCACTTATCGATAATAGAAGGAAACTTTTTCTGGTTCCCTGGCCTCATTTCCCTACTCATTATGAATACCACTTTGGGTCTTTCCCCTGAAAAGAGACCACTGGCCATTAGCAAAGAATAAATACATACATAAATAAATAAATAACTAAATAAATAAAGATGTAACATAAACTCAATGAACAAGAGTGTCCAAATGCATATCACCTGAA